>NW_006924353.1:8432-9887 GCF_000298275.1 Orycteropus afer afer
TGCCTAAGGCATTTGACTGCCAACCAGAAGGCTGGCGGTTCAAACCCACCAGCCACTCCTCAGAAGGAAGGTTGGGCAATCTACTTCCGTACTGACACTGCCTCGGAAACCCAAGGAGGGGTCGCTATGAGTCGGGTCCTACTGGATGGCACATAATAACAACAGATTATAATACAATATTTGTCCTTCCGTGATTGACTTATTTCACTCAGCATAATGTCCTTCATTAGGTTCAACTCCGTTAGGCAGTATTTTGCAGATTCTACATTCTTCTTTAGGGTTGCATCGTATTTTTTTTTTTTTTTATGATTTGGGTGAAAGTTTACAGAGCAAATTCATTTTCCATACAGCAGTTCACACACATTTTGTTCCATGATATTGACTGCATTTCCCCACAGTGTAACCGCTCTCTTCCCACTTCCTCCCTGTAGTTACCTCTTCCCTGTGTCCTTCCCTCCCATGCACTCCTGCCTAGTGTTGCATAGTATTCCATCGTGTGAATGTACCATAGTTTGGTTATCCATTCATCTGTTGATGGGCACCTAGTTTGTTTGCATCTCTTCACTATTGTGAAGAGCCCGGTGATGAACATGGGTGTGCATCTATCTATTTGTGTCCTGTAAACCAATATCCTTTGGGGTGTAAAAGAGCAGGTTTGGTCCAGAAGCAAGGAAGCACAGAGGAGGGAAGATAGATGCCAGGCTCCTTGAAGATTATTAAGCAGCTAAGGAACAGAAACGAAAGGAGACAAGGATCTTTCTCCACCACTGACAGAGAAAAAGTCTTCTCCTACAGCCGGCACCATGAATTCAAACTTCTAGCCTCCAAAACTGTGAGAAAATAAATTTCTGCTCCTTAAGACCACCCACGTGTGCTGTTCCTGTTATAACACCATGCAAGAAGTGGTACAGTAGATTAGGGTTAGACTGGGAAGGGCCTTGAGTCTCTTTCACTAGAGTTGGCGCCTTGTCTTGACAGCAATGGACAGGCATGGGAAGACATGGGGAGGGACAGAGTTGGAGTTGAATGTCAGGAAGATCCCCTCCACTGCTGGTCTTGGTGATGGACGGGATGAGGGGGGACTGGAGCCTGAGGCAGCAGAAAAGTTAGGGGATGAGAGGAGGGGACAGGTTAGAGTCTTGGTGACTCATGAGAATGGGAAATGAGGGAGAGAGGGAAGTGAAATGGAACACACTCTCTACTTCTCTTTTGCTAAGATGTAGGTCAGAAGATTTTTCCATGACCACTAGGATGCCCATGTGATAGTGGGGGCCGTAAACTTGAAACTGAAAGTTCATTTAGTTAGTGTAATGATTATCCTGGTGGCATTTGGCCCTGGGCTGAGTGGTCTTTGGCTGGCCACTCACAGATGACCATTACTGGGGACTTCCTGTGTGACAGGCACTGTGTGATTCAGTCTACATGCCTTCATTCACTCAGTGCTCAAAGCACCCT
>NW_006924353.1:10507-11147 GCF_000298275.1 Orycteropus afer afer
CCTTCCAAGGAGTGGCTGGTGGGTTTGAACCGCCTGCCGTCTGGTTAGCAGGCAAGTGTCTTAGCCACTATGCTACCAGAGCTCCCCAAACAACAAACAATAGTTTAGCTTAATTGGGAAAGAGTGCCTGCCACAAGCATTGTACCCTTCCAGAGAATTTTGATGTGAGATCAAGTTCACTACAGCAACTTGAAAGGCTACACAAGAAGCTCAAGGGGCAGTGAGTTTATGTTAATGTTGTTGTTAGGTGCCGTCAAGTCATCTCTGACTCATAGCGACCCTACACACAACAGAACACCACCCGGTCCCACACCAGCTATACTTGCTATACTTGAGCCCATGGCCATGGCCAGTGTGTCAATCCATCTCATTGAGGGCCTTCCCCTCTTTTGTCAACTCTCCACCTTACCAAGCATGACATCCTTCTCCAGGGAATGGTCCCTTCTGATCACTTGACCAAAGTAGGTGACATGAAGTCTGGCCATTCTCACTTCCAAGGAGCGTTCCAGCTGCACTTCCTCCAGGACAGGTCTGTTGGTTCTTTGAGCAGTCCACGGTACTTTCAGCATTCTTCGCCAGCACCACAACTCAAAAGCATCAACTCTTCTTTGGTCTTCCTTATTCATTGTCCAGCTCTCAC
>NW_006924353.1:13702-14709 GCF_000298275.1 Orycteropus afer afer
TACCTGGATCCCTGGCTGCTGCTCTGCTCTGTTGCCCCCTGGCTTTGCTTTCCCTCACTTTCCTGCCTGTTGGGGGTGGGACCTGGGTCCCTCCCCTTACCTGGCTCCCTGGCTGCTGCTCTGCCCTGTCGTCACCTCTGGCTTCGCTTTCCTCCACTTTCCTGCCTGTTGGATGTTAACGGTGGAGAATAATTCAGAAAAGGACAACTGTTTGCATGACCTGAAGAACGTAATCAATGTCTCTGAATTGTAGAAATTGTTGAGTTGCTGTATGTTTTGCTGTGCATGTGTTTTGGTTACCCAGTGCCATTCTGACGGAAATATACCACAAATGGGATGCTTGAACAAGTGGGAGTTTATTCTCTTACAGTTTTGGAGGCTGTAAGTCCAAGTTCCAAGTGCTAGGCTCTAGGGGCTGGGTGAAAGCCCCTCAACCTTGGGCTTCAGCTCTGCCTCCTACTCCCAGCCCACCGAAGCTAGAGGCTGTTCTTCACTCAGCTGCGGACTGCTGAGACTGACAAAACCAAGGTCAACAAGTAAAAAGGCACAGTCCCAATGTTACCAAACAACACGGCAGGCCACTAATTCAAGTCCAGGTGAAATCCCAAGATGGGCATGGCATGGCAGGCTGCTGAATGAAGGCTGGGCTACATGTAGGGCTCAGGCATGCCAAAAAGCTGGAGACCTTCCTCAAAGTTGCTTCTTATAATCTGAAAGCAGCCCACATCTTTAAAGCAACTACTCAGCTGCTCCAATAGATCCCACCATGGAGTTAATTACCAGTCTCATCCTGGGGAATAACTACATCCAGCTGCCCAGCCTCTGGGTTCGCCAATCTCTTTTCTGTCTCTAAGAATGTTTCTATTATGGTTGTTTCATAAAATGAGACCATACAATATGTCTCTTATCTCTGGCTTCATTCACTAAGCATAACGTTTTCAATGTTCATCCATGTAGTAGCATGTATCAGGACTTCATTCCTTCTTATGACTAATTTCAAAAAGGGC
>NW_006924354.1:0-970 GCF_000298275.1 Orycteropus afer afer
GGGGAGGGTTATAACATTTTCATGTGCTTGCTCTTTTTTTGTTGGTATTCCTATTGTTGATTTCTAATTTGATAGCATTGTCATCTGAGAAAATGGTTTGTAGTATTTCAGAGTTTTTAAAATATATTAAGGCTTGCTTTATGGCCCAATATATAATCTATCATGGAGAATATTCCATTTGCACTGGAAAAGAATGTAAAATGTTCTGGTTTTGGGTGAAGTGCTCTGTAGATGTCCATAAGGTCAAATTGGTGGATTGTATTGTTTAGTTCTTCTGTGTCTTTGTTGAGTTTTTTTCTAGTTGTTCTTTCTTTAATTGAAAGTGGTGTATTAAAGTCTCCCACTATAACTGAGGAGTCATCTATTCTCCTTTTCAGCTCTTTTAAAGTCTGATATATGTATTTTGGGGCACTTTCATTAAGCCTGTGTGGTTATGTTTGTGTGTCAACTTGGCTGGGCCTGGTTGAATGGCTGGGCAACTGATGGTAATTATTCCCCATGATGAGACCAGCAATCATCTCCATGGTTGGATCTACCACAAGCAGTTGAGTAGCTACTTTGGGTATGTGGTCCTTTTCCCATATATAAGAAGCAGCTTTGGGAATGGTCTCTAGTTTATGGCATGCTTGGACTGTGCATGAAGGTGTGTCATTGTTCAACAGTCAGCCATGCTCTGTTGACCTTGGGACTTACAATGGACTTAAATTAAGGGTCTGCCCTCTTGTTTGGTAACACTGGGATGGTGCATTTTTACTTGTCAACCATGGCTTGACAGCCTCAGCAGCCAGCAGCTGTCTGAATGAAGAAATGCCTCTAGCTACAGTGGGCTGAGAGCAGGAGGCAGAGCTGGACCTCAAGGTTGAGGGTCCTTCACCCAGCCCCTAGAGCCTGGCACTTTGAACTTGGATTTAAAGCCTCCAAACTGTAAGAGAATAAACTCCTGTTTGTTAAGGCCATCCCATTTGTGGTA
>NW_006924354.1:1650-2257 GCF_000298275.1 Orycteropus afer afer
GATATATCCATAGCTGTGTTGGTTTCTGGGTTATGTCATCTTGTGTATTAATGGTCAGTTGTTGTTTGCTATTATTGGTTCTCTGTTCAAAGGACATCCTTTAGTATCTCTTGTAAGAAGAGATACTAGTTTTAACAAATTCCCTTAATTTCTGCTTCTCTGGATAGTGCCTAAGGCATTTGATTGCAAAGCCGAAGGCTGGTAGTTCAAATCCACCAGTCACTCCTCAGAAGGAATATGGGGCAATCTACTTCCATAGTTATGTTGTTGTTGTTGTTGTTAAGTGCCGTCGAGTCATTTCCCACTCATAGCGACCCCATGCACAGCAGAAGGAAACACTGCCCGATCCTGCACCAGCACCACAATCCCTGCTATACTTGAGCCCATCATCGCAGCCACCAAATCAATTCATCTTGTTGAAGGCCTCCCCCTCTTTCGCCGACCCTCCACCCTACCAAGCATGACATCCTTCTCCAGGGAATGGTCCCTACTTACAACATGACCAAAATAGATGATATGAAGTCTGGCCATTCTTGCTTCCAAGGAGCATTCTGGCTGCACTTCCTCCAGGACAGATCTGTTAGTTCTTTTAGCAGTCCATGGTACT
>NW_006924354.1:4798-12260 GCF_000298275.1 Orycteropus afer afer
GTTACCTGTGCACCAGGTGCATCTCTCTGGGTTTTAAACACCAGAGGCTCAGCCTCAAAACTCACGTCTACATGTCACCACAGTAGGACAAACTGACAGACAAGTTTGTCCTGCTGTTGGAGACCTCTTGTATCACCCCTACCTGGGTCCCTGTGGCTGACTGTTCCTCTGTCTGGCTTCCTGGCTTTTAATTCCCTTTCTCCTGCTCTTCCGGCCTGCTACTCTGGGCGTCCCTGCATTGTCTCTCTTCACTTGTAACCCTTGGGTTGACTGCTCTTCTGTCCGGGTTCAAGGCTTTTATCCCCTTTCTCCTGCTCTTCTGGCCTGCTACTCTGCGTGTCCCTGTGTTGTTTCTCCTGACCTGTAACCCTGGGGCCATAGTTATACCACCTCAGAAATCCAAGGAGGGGTCACTATGAGTTGGATCTGACTTGATGGTAGTGGGTTTGGTTTTAGGTTTGGAAATCTCCTAATTTCACCATCGTATTTGAGGGACAGTTTTGCTGGATATATCATTCTTGTTTGGAAAATTCTCCCTTCTAGGGTTTTAAAAATATCATCCCATTCCCTTCTCATCTGCATTATTTCTGCTGAGAAATAAGAACTTAGTCTTATTGCTTGTCTTTTGTAACTAACATCATTTTTCCCATGCTGCTTTCAGGATTCCTTCTTTGTCTTTGGTTTTGATGAGTTTGATGATGATATGTCTTGGTGATTTTCTTTTGGGGTCTATCCTGTTTGAGATTCATTGGACTTCCTGAATGGATATATTCTCATCTTTCATCATATCAGGGAAGTTCTCTTCCAACAAATCTTGGAAAATTTTCTCAGTGGTTTTCTTTTTCTCTTCCTGTTCTGGAATTCTGATTGCACATAGGTTATTCCTTTTGATGGTATCCCACGTGAACCTTAAGCTATCTTCATTTTGTTTTTATCTTTTTTTCTGATTGATCCCTTTCCAAAGAAGTATTCTGGTACTTGTCTTCTATCTCATTAATTCTGTCTTCCATTGATTTGATTCTATTCCTACACCTTTTCAATGTGTTATCTTTTTCTGAAAATTTAGTATTAATCTTTAAGATTTCTATCTGTAAATTTATATCATTTCTAATTTTTCATTTATTTTGTCATTTTGTTCTTATATTTTCTTCCAAAGTTGTTCTAGGGTTTTGTCTGTGTTTTCCTTAATTTTGTCAGTGTTTTCCTTGATCTGTCTCTCAATCCTTTGAAGATACCTAAATATAATTATTTTGAATTCCTTATTGGGGAGTTTCAATTCATCTTCTTACTCAGGGATGTGTTCTGGGTCTGTATCCTGCTTTCTTGTTTCTACCACTTTATCTTGCTCTTTGTGTGGAGTGTGATGGTCTGTTGTCTCTGAGACACTGTGACATTGTTGTGTTTAGATCTCTGTTAACTGTTTGTGAAGAGCAGCTAAGGGTGAGTCAGGCTTTTCTTTGAGGTTGTTTATCATTGGCCAGTTGTGATTCAAACCCACCAGCCACTCCTCAGAAGGAAGGTTGGATTTTCTACTTCTGTAGAGATACTGCTTCAGAAGCCCAAGGAAGTGTCTCCATGAGTTGAAATCAACTTGACTGAAGTGAGTTTAATTGGTGGAGAATGAAATGGTGGTTCTCAGTAAGTGAAGCTGCAGGAGGTCTGAGTGTAGTTGTGTAGTATGGGTATTGTTGCTGTCTCTCACTCAGTTAGACCAAAAAAATGCAATAACCATCAACAAAGTAAAAGCAAATGGACAAAAACACACCACATAAACACACAGGAATAATCACCAAATAAAAAGAAAACAATAACATTAAAAAAACACATTATCTGGGGAGAGAGCAATAAGAGAAAAAAGGTAAAGTAGGAGAATAATGAAAAAAAATGTGAAAAATGCAAAAAGAAAAACAAGGAATGGGGTTAATCATGAGAAAGAAAAAAGATGGGAACCAGGAATAGTGAAGAGAGAAAAAGCTGAACCTAGAACCTGGGAAGGGAAGAATAAATAATAGCAATAAGTAGGACAAATAATAATAATAATAATAATAATTATTATTATTATTCTAAAACAGACAACAACAAACTAAAACAAAGGGAAAAAAATCTGGGCAGAATGGCTCAGGGCACCCAGTCTCTGTCCAAGCACAGAGGTTGGGATGGAATTCCTGCCAGCACAGAAGGTGGGTAGGAGTGAGGGATAGTCCCACCTTCATTCACCAAGAGTAACAAGGGGAATATTGCACCTTTCCAGTTGTTCGTGTCCTGAATGTCCTTGTGGGTCCTGGCAAGTGGAGACTATACTCAAGTTCCTAGAATCTGGGAGAACGTTGTCACTTTAAATATCCAAAATGGTCAAACTGCTTGTAAACATTCAAAATGGCTATGCCCTCTGGACAGGCAAAATTCCACAGCTCAGCTGGCCTTCCTCTTGGCTGCTTCCCCTTTTACTCACCAATCACCAGTGCAGTCCTTCATGCAGCCTCTGGCTAGCAGGGCTGATTTTTAGGTTAATTTTTAGGTCTAACACCACTTGGGGGAGCTCTAGTAGTGTGTCCCTAAGGCACTTGACTGCTAACAGAAGGCTGGCAGTTCAAACCCACCAGCCATTTCTTGGAAGGAAAGTTGGGTAATCTACTTCTGTAGTGATAATGCCTTGGAAACCCAAGGAGGGCTTGCTATGAGTCATGATCAACTCCATGGCACATAATAAGAACACCGCCACCACTTGGCAATATCTCAGCTGTCTGTGCCATCAGGATCACTGACAGACCACAGCTCTATATATCTGTTTTTCAGTGTTTTCATGCAAGTTCTTCTACTAGTTGGAGGTTAGTCCATTTCTGTATCTTTCCTTTCAAAGCTCAGGGTTCCAGAATTATCTTCTATATCTGTGTTAATTGGTTCCCTTTTTCTTTGTTGAAGAGGGTCTGTGCAGTCTGCCTATCCCTCCATCTTACTGGAACTCCTGCATCCATCTTAGTAAATTATATCTTACAGTTAGTATCACATTTTCCATCATGCAGGTCTGACTCATAGCAAACCCATGAGTGTCAGAGTAGAACTGTGCTCCACAGGGTTTTTAATTGCTGATTTTTGGAAAGTAGATGGCCAGGCCTTTCTTCTAAGGTCCCTCTCTGTTAACCATTTGCACCATATGTAATATCAATATTCTCATTCTCATTACTGATGATTTTCATTCTAACCACTTAAGGTGGTGTTTCCTCAATGAAGTTACTATTTTTCAACTTTGTAGTTGGTAAGTAATTTATGTTTGTGGGGAGACCCTTTGAGATTATGTAAAATTCTCCTTCCTAATCAAACTTTCACTAACTAGTTTAGCATTCATTGAGGATTATTGTCAGAATCAGTTATCATTATGACATTTTCAAATGCTGTGTTTTGTTAACTCTATTATTCCTCACATCAGAATGCTAACTAACAATATAATTATTTATTTTGATACTCAATTTGTCCAAATCTGGATAGTGTAGTCCCTTTAAGTTGTTGTGTATTTTTTTCTATTTCTCTATCATTTTTTGATCATTTTCTAATTTTCTAGCATACCAATATATTTTACTTTCATTTGTACTTTTGTCACCAGTCTGTGATCAGCCATTTCTCTAAGAAGCCCTGGTTTCCTTCAGTGGAGAATAGTATAGGGAAACCAAGTAATGAGTGCTAGGTGTGCTTATTGCCATCTGAAGTTCACTGCTTCCAGGACCACTCAGTGAACTAAGTTAAGGAAAAAAATGTGTCTTACACATATACACACATGTATACGCATTAATCTATATGTTTATTTCTTTCTTTCCCTAAAATTAAATTCACACCAATATCTCCAATTCCAATGCAAACTCACTACTTATTTGAGTTTCTCTTCTTTCAATATCTATAGTTACTTTTTCTGAAAGTGATAAACCTGACTTTCATTTACTTATTTTCTCAATGCCTCTGTAATTAATCAGTCCCGATGACTCCTCAGAGCTGTGGCCCCAACTCTGCTTGGCTGCCGTTTTACTTGAGTGCTTAATTTCTTCTGTTGCCTCCAACAAATATTGTGGAAAGGGGAGGATGAAAGAAAGAGGAATGTAAGTGAAAGGAAGACCCTTACTGGCTTTTGACTAAATTATTCAAAGAAGGAAAAAGAAAGCAAGACAGGTAGAGAAGGAAGGAAAGAAGGAAGGGAGAACAGTTATATAATTTAATGAATGAATAACTTGGTTGAAAAATATCTTAGCTTTTCCTTTAATAGTTTTGATTTAATCAAACTAAATACATAACAGTTGAAAAGAAAAAAAAAAAAAAAATCTTCCCAAAGAACAAGACTCAGGTCTTTGATTAATAATGAAGGCCAATGTCATGTGAAATGATCTGAGAATCATGCAATTTGTCTCCAAATCATGACTTCTCCCTTTATGATTTGATCATAGCTGCATAAAACTCCAGGGATAGGTAACTGGCATACCTAGATTTATCCTTAATTCATTTTGATGTGATCAATTTTGTTCCAATGATATTCAAACATTTATGTTAACTATCTAAGATACAGACTTTTGATTTTTTGAGTTGTATTCACTTAGGAATATGGAGTTCTTTTACAGAAGATCAAAGATATCAAGAGCATTTTTATGTGATTCCTAGTTGAAAGAACATGATGTAATTAAACATGTCTTCCCTATCCCCTAATGAATTACATAAAATGGAAAAGAAAGGTAGTAGAATAAACCCAACTTTTGACTTTTTAGCAGAGCTACTTACCACATTGTTAAATGGCATAAAGAAGTTGAATGCAAAGAAAGAGAGCTGAAACACAAAAACTGCACTATAAATAGAGTAAAATGTTGTGTAAGACTACTGTGCACAGGATCGCATTATGTCAAATAAAAATATTTTTAAATTAATTTAAATTATTGGCATTATGTTAGAAGTTTACAATGAGTGACTGAATAGGCCTACATACATAATGTTTCTTTTTTTTTACATTATTAACTTATAAAACTTCAGGCACAAATTACCTTATAATATTTTGCATTGTTTATCAGTTTTCCCAGTAAAAAGAATGAATGCTATACAGTGGCATGCATACGCTGTTTTGATACTAACAGATTTATTCATTTGTTCAACAAATACTTGTTGAATGCCTACTGTGTGTTAAGGGGAAGGCTGGGTGGTGCAAGCAGTTAACCTGAAGGTTGGAGGTTCAAATCTACCTGGTAGTGCCATGAAAGAAAAGCATGGTCATCTGCATTTATAAAGATTAAAAACTCATTGTCCTCAGGTCAATTCCATCTCATAGCGACCTTATAAGACAAAGCAGAATTTCCCCATAGGGTTTCGTAGGCTGTAATCTTTATGGGAGTAGGAAGCCATATCTTTTTCCATGGACAGGCAGATTGGTTCAAACCACCGACCTTTTGTCTAGCAATCAAGTACTTAATTATTGTGCCACCAAGGCTCCTTCTGTAATGACTACAGCCAAGAAAACACTATGGAATAGTTCTATTCTATAACACATGGGGTTGCCACGAATTGGAATTAATTGAATGAAAAAGTATTTTTCTTTTACTATGTGTTATGCGGGAGCTCTGGTAGCATAGTGGCTAAGGCATTCGACTGCTAACCAGAAGGCTGGCGATTCAAACCCATCAGCCACTCCTCGGATGGAAGATAGGGCAATCTACTTCTGTAGTGATACTGCCTCGGAAACCCAAGGAGGAGTCGTTATGAGTCGGGTCCGACTCGATGGCACATAACAACAACAACAACATGTGTTATGCACTATTCTAGCTCTGATGGTACAGTGATCATACAGTTCTTGCCCTCATAAACTTGACATTTTATACACACATAAAATACTTTAGATAATGCTGTCTCATGAAAAAAAAATAAAGGAAATTTGTAGGACAGAGTGAAGGGAGGTACTAGTCTATTTTGAAACAGTAACTCCTTTAGCATAATCATGAAATTTTACATTTTAGAACAGAAAAAAACTTAGAGTAAGTCCTGTTCTAAATAATAATGAACAGTGATACTTCATTTATGGCTGAGACAAGTCCTCCTCTTCTTGCCTGAGTTTGTTGTACGCAGCCAGCTTTGTATTTTCCCCACAGGGAGACTTGATTGGATTCCTTGATATTTTTTCCCAGTCTTCAGTTTGGGCTTGTATGCTTCTCCTCCTTCATTTACTAACCCTGAGGGACAGATCTTGGTGTGGGAGTAATAGGAAAAGTGGGGTTTTCTAGACTATTAGCAATATGAGATTACATATTTGCACCCTAAATTTGGCATTAAACTGACCATTTCACTTAAGAGGTCATTCCATGGTTTCTGCTGACATCTCTCCTGATCCAGGTATTTTCACTTGCCGTTCAGTTCCTGGAATCCAGAGGAATTGAAGAATCCTCCTTCCCTATTGTTGGCACTTTGGCTTTCCAAGTGATCCAATTGGCAGTATCAAAGATATATCTACCTGAGTATTGTCTGTGTCTGGTCTGAAGTAAACAATCATATATCATATGTCCTGACAAACTGGGAGTGCTGCAATCCCCCATTTCAGCAACCTCTCTTGCAAAAAACTTGATGCTTTAATTCTTTACTCTAGAGATAGGGGCAACACCACTTCTCCTATCTCATGTTGGAGGAAATACCACAAACAACATATCACTAAACTGCCCCAAAAATCTTTACATCTTCTGTCTGACTCATTAAATTGACTGTCCAAATTTATTTATGGGTTGCAGTTAGCTGTTCAGCTAATTGTTGTAAATATATTTCAACCACATTTTTGGAATATTTTAGGACCTAGTCCTAAGGCATTTGACTGCTAAACAGAATGCTGGCAATTCAAATCCACCAGCCACTCCTCTGTAGGAAGATTGGGCAATCTACTTCTGTAGAGTTGTTGTTGTTGTTATGTGCCATTGAATCAGACCCAACTCATAGTGACCCATGCTTGGGTTTCCAAGGCAGTATTACTACAGAAGTAGATTGCTCAGCCTTCCTTCTGAGGAGTGGTTGGTGGGTTGCCTCAGAAACCCAAGGAGAGGTCACTCTGAGTCAGATTTGACTCGACAGCAGTGAGTTTTAGAGTCCAAGCTAAGAATTAACAACTTCTGTTTTTAACACATGATGGCGAATATTTTCTGCTGATTACCTACTATAAAAAATGAGAATATAGAGATCTGGCAAAATGGCAGATTAGGCAGAAAGACTGCACAGATCTCTTCAACAAAGAAAAGGAAAACCAATTAACACAGACACAGAAGACAGTCCTGGACCCCTGAGCCTTGAAGGGAAGGATATAGAAGTGGACTAAACCCCAACCAGCAGAACAATTTGCATGAAAATACCAAAGGAGACAAAGATCACTTTGGTCTGGCAGTGATCCTGAGCGATCCTGACAGCACAGACAGCTTGGAGATACCTGAGTGGTGGTAGGACTTAAGAATTAACCTAAAAATCA
>NW_006924354.1:13070-13639 GCF_000298275.1 Orycteropus afer afer
CCATGGGCTTTTAGTTTTTTGATGGTTATTCAATTGTAATTTGTGTCTAACTGAGTGGGAGACAACAACAATCCCCATAAGACACAACTACACCCGCAATTCCTGCAACTTCACTTACTGAGTGAGAGCCACTACCTCCTTCTCCACCAATGGGCCAATGATAAAAAAACCACCAAGAAGAGCCTGAATCAACCTTGGCTGCTCTTCACAAACAGTTAACAGAGATCTAAATACAACAACACCATGATGCCTCAGAAGCAACAGACCATCACAGTCCACATAAAGAAGCAATATAAAGTGGTAGAAAGGAAGCAGGATACAGACCCAGAACACATCCCTGAGGAAGAAGCAGCATTGGAACTCTCTGATAACGAATTCCAAAGAATTATATTTAGGTATCTTCCAAGGATTGAGAGACAAACCAAAGAAAACAAAGAAAAAACCTTAGAAGAATTTTGGAAGAAAATACAAAGAACAAAATGACAAAGTAAATGAAAAATTAGAAATGATTCTAAATCTACAGATAGAAATCCAGAAGATTAATACTAAATTATCAGAAATAGATAACA
>NW_006924355.1:0-783 GCF_000298275.1 Orycteropus afer afer
ACCATCTCTATTTATTAAGTAGTATTAGAAGTCCTAGCCAGAGCAATAAGACAAGAAAAAGAAATAAAAGGTAGCCATATTGGAAAGAAGAAATAATCCTCTATATGAGGATGATATGATCCTATAAATAGAAAATCCCAAAGAGTTCACAAGAAAATTTTTAGAGCTAATAGAGGAATTTAGCAAAGTTGCAGGATACAAGGGCAATAAGCAAAATCCATTGTGTTTCTATATACCAGCAATGAGAAATCTGATATGGAAATTTGGGAGACAACTCCATTACAATAGCATCTAGGAGAATAAAATACCTAGTAATTAATCAGGGACATGAAGGACTTACACAATGAAAATTCTAAAACACTGCTGGAAGAGATTAAAGAAGACTTAAATAAATGGAAAGATGTTCCATGTTCTTGGTTGGGAAGATTTAATATTGTTAAGATGTCAGTACTACCCAAAACAATCTGTAGATTCAATGAAATCCCAACCAAAATTCTAACAGCCTTCTTTACAGAAATAGAAAAAAACAGTCCTCAAATTTATGTAGAATGTCAATAAGGCCTGAATAGCTAAAGCAATGTCAAAGAAAAGAACAAAATAAGAGGACTCACACTTCCTAATTTTAAAACATATTATACAGTTACAGTGATCATGTTGTTGTTGTTAAGTGCCGTCGAGTCATTTCCAACTCATAGCGACCCCATGCACAGCAGAACGAAACATTGCCTGATCCCGCATGAGCCCCACAATCCCTGCTATACTTGAGCCCATCATCGCAGCCAC
>NW_006924355.1:4441-5143 GCF_000298275.1 Orycteropus afer afer
TGGTGCACAAGAGTTATAGACAACAAAAGTAAATACTTTTAGACACACAATACTGCATTATCAGTAATAACAAACATTAATCTATAGGTGGATACATAGGTAGACAGCCAAATTATCAGGCATGGGTAGGAAAAAGGGAATATACCTGTGACTACACTTAAGTATGGCAGACAATGTTTCTACATACATATTTGTGTGTGCTGTAAGAATGTCCATATGTATAATAGAACTAACAAGGGGCAAAGTTATGAGAACTTATTAACCACAACTAAGCACATTGTCAACTTCTTAGCCACAACAAAACACCACAACTCATCTGTCAGTTTGTCATACTGTGGTGGCTTTAGTGTTGCCATGAGGCTAGAGACTATGCCACTCGTATTTCAAATACCAGCAGGGTCATCCATGGTGGATAGGTTTCAGCTGAGCTTCCAGACTAAGACAGACTGGGAAGATAGATGGGGCCATCCACTTCTGAAAAAGATTGGCCAGTGAAAAACTTATGAATAGCAGTGAAACACTATCTGAATATTACTGGAAAACTTTATGACTAGCCATGAAGCATTGTCTGACATAGTGTCAGGTGATGAGCCCCTCAGGTTGGAAGGCACTCAAAATACAACTGGGGAAGGTCTGCATAATAGTTGGGGTTGTGTATCAACTTGGCTGGACCAAGATTCTGAGTGGTTTATGCAGTTGTGA
>NW_006924355.1:6300-9013 GCF_000298275.1 Orycteropus afer afer
ATTTCTACTTTTTTCTTATTTGGAAACATTTGCCAAACTAAGTACTGTAACACTGTATAACATTCCAAATGTTAAAGAACTCCCATCATTAGAAGCAGACAGTGTCCCCAAATTCTAAAACAGCAGCATATAGTGTTGCTTTTATAAAGCCAGTGATGATTTTAAGATGAACTTCCATGGTACCCTGTTGGCATTAGCACTAGACATTTATCAACTGTTGATACAAATGTTAGTCCCTAACCACTTTTTATATGTTTTAAACTTTTAGAATTCAAGTGTACCTTCCATAACATAAATACTAGACTGTATCCAAAAAAAACAAAAAAAAAAGCAAAAAAAAAATGTTTTAAAGGTGAAGTCACCTTATTTTGTTTTTGTTTTTCACACATGCATACTGAGTTTACTCAAAGCTAGTCTGTTCTGCTTCTTCCCCTTCTTCCAGATGAGAGGTCAGAGCCAGTGGTCCATGTGGTATGGTCTGCAATCCAGAGAAACCCCTTCCCCTCCCCCAAAGTCAGGCCTTCTGTCTTTTGTTAATTTTTCTTCTTGCTGAAACACCCTTTAAGACTGGCCAAAGGAGTAAGGCCCATGGAGCCCCTTGCAATGTGGCTGCATGTTGAACGCTGTTTCAAAAGATGACAGCTGCTGCGTTACTCCTAAAAGTCCAACCACCTCCACACTGAGAATCACTCAGATGACACCTCCATGGTAGAGTAGAAACAATTGAATTGGTATATATTTTGTTGTGTATGTTCTCAACAAAATTAATTTTAAAAAATACATACATATATGTACGTGTGTATGTATATATATATTCACCTAGCTCAACCAAAAAAAAAAAAAATGACCAGACTAGAAAAATTAAACTCTGTTTTTAACATTGAGGCTTATAAAACATCCATTTTCAGTTTTTCAGTGTGTTTTACACTGTATCTCTTATGATAAACTGACTGATGTATAAACCCAAAAGATAGGGAATTGCAACTTCACGTGGAAGCTTTCTCAGAGGAGCATGTAAAGGGACTGTGGGATTCCTCTCTCAGGGAAGGCTAGTGCGTGTGGGCATGTCTGCAGGCCAGCCAGAGCAGCCCAGTCAATGCTGGAGACAATCAGGGTATCAGATATGACAGCTCACCTGACCTCACAACTACCTTTCACTTAAGTTCAGCCTCATGAAATGTAAGCCTGAGAGACCATAAAGGCATGGTACAGTGGGTGATGAATTAGCCAAAATGAATGGAAAGAAAAAGAAGTGGGCTGGTTGATACTATAAAACATGTGCAGCATATCATAGTTACCTGACACAGTATAGGCTATATGCAAATCAGACTTTTTAACTTACAATTTTTTTCATTAAAAAACACAATTATAACAGGTATATTAGCCTGCAATTTTTGTATTTTACTTCAATCCCTGTGTGTATATTTTCCAAGGCTAATAGATGTAACTGTAATTCATTTTTATAATAGAAACATAATATTCTCATGAATGACCACTTATTCCTCCATTCTACTCTTGACGTTCCCAAGGTTTTGCCATTACAAACCATGTTGCAATAAGCAACTTATAAAATATACCCTTTAGTATTGATGGTTTGATTTCTCTAGGATAGTCTTAAAATTGAGACTTCTGGATCAAAGAACAATTCTTTTTATTATTATCATTATTTTATTTTATTTTTACCAGATGACAGATTCCTTTCCAAAAGAATGTAGGTTCACCCCATCCTCATTCCCAGGACTATATGAAAATGTCCATTTCTTGGTATTCTTGCTCTCCCTGAATATAATCAGTCTTTTTAAGGTTTTCCAATCTCATGAGCAAAGAGTAGTTTCTTTTTATTTTCCTACATAATAGTGAGGTTGAATACCTTTTAATATGTCTACTGGCTGTTTTCATTTATTTTTTCTGTAAATTGCCTGTTCATATTCTTTGCCCATTTTGCTGATAGGTACTTTGCCCTTTTATCAGATTGCAGAAGCACTGCATATTAGTGATTTGTCTTTCAAATGTGCTGTAAATATTTTCAGTATAAGTCCTTTGACAGCATTTGTGGTATGTTTACCATTCAGAAACTTTAAACTTTTAATGTAGTTCAAATCTAATGCTAAGCTTCTGGGTTTTTCATCTTGCTTAGGAAGCTCACCTCCCTCCCTTCCACATTCTACCCTACACATGATACAAATATTCCCCCATAGATTTATTTGTTACATTTAGATCTTTAGTCCACCCCATACATTTGTATTTGTACAAGTATAGGAAAAGGATGCACACCAAACTCTTAACATTGGTTATATAAGCTTTGTATTTATGCTCTTACTTTATTTATTCCAATATATTTGTATTGCTCAATAATGAAAAAACCACACTCATTGCCATCGGGTCTATTCTGATCCACATCAACCCTATAGGACAGAGTAGAACTACCCCATAGGGCTTCCAAGGCTGTAAACCTTTATGGAAGCTGACAGCCACTTCTTTCTCCCATGGAGTGGCTGGTGGATTTGAACCACTGACCTTCTGGTTAGCAGCCAACTGCTTTAACTACTGAGAGACCAGGGCTCTTCATATTGTTCAATAGAGAGAGAAAATAAACAAACAATACTGTCTATCTCTAAGATACAGTAAATGTAAACATTACTATCTTCACTATCAATCTGAGAAAAGGAACAAAATAAAACTATTAATTTGGGAGAGTCCTTGGATAATGCAA
>NW_006924355.1:9438-10146 GCF_000298275.1 Orycteropus afer afer
GGAAGGACACAGGGAAGAGGTGGCTATGGGGAGGAAGTGGGAGGAGAGCTGTTGCATTGTGGGAGATTACAGTCAATGTCATGAGACAAAGTGTACGTGAACTGCTGTATGGAAGATGAATTAGCTCTATAAACTTTCATCCAAATCACAATAACATTAAAAAAAAAAAGAAATTGAAGAAAAAAAAAATTAGCCATTGAAAACCCAATGGAACACAGTTCTATTCTGACACACAGGAGTTTGCCATGAGTCAGAATCAACTCAAGGGAAATAGGTTTTTTATTGCTTGTTCATTTGGGAGTATTCAAATATATTCAGCAAAAGCCAGATATCAACATGAATTTTAAATAACAAGTCCTTGTAAACTTTAGAGTCTTTTCCCATAAATGATTTAATTGCATCAGAGAATAAATGAAGCCATATTCCATTCAAGATAAAATAGGCCTGTGGTTCACCTGAAGATCAAGCTTAGGCTAATTAGCAGAAGGAGACAGACCGGACGTGATAACCAGCCCAAAGGAAAAAGAAGCACATGATTAAGCAAGCAGATGGCCACTTATAATTTAATGAGCAGACACTTTTTTGTATGGATTGATGGCTCAGCTAGGGAAGATCTAGCTGAAGCTCTTCCCTTGAGAACCCTGGACTACTGGACTCTAGTGATTTGTCAGGTTAGAGACTTCTCCTCCCAGAACTGGTTTCCATAGT
>NW_006924355.1:10646-11974 GCF_000298275.1 Orycteropus afer afer
AGTGCTGATTTAAGAAAATGCCAAAAGCATGCTTTCGTGTATTTCTCAATTTTGTTGAGAATGAGAGCATTCTGTACCTCTCATTATCACAGTTAAAAGGACTTCCCTAATGTGGACTATCCATTCAAATAAAAAAGTGTCTTTATTAAATTGCAAGTGATCATTGTATAGAATAAGGAGCCCTAGTGACACAATGGTTAAGTTCTAACCAAAAGTTCACCAGTACCAACCTCCCCAGCAGCTTCACCAGAAAAAAGGCCAACAACCTGCTCCTATAATGATTAAACCCAGCCTAGGAAATCCTATGAGGCAGTTCTACTTTATCATATAGGGTTGATAAGAGTCAGAATAGACTCCACAGCACACAACAACATTGTATAGAATAGAAAGATATCTCAAACATACCATACACATTTCTAACAATGTATAAATAGAATATATGTGTGTGTGTACACATACATATATATAAGTTGATATCGTTGAGTATTTTCATGTAAACAAGGTAAAGAAACAAATATGAACAAACAGGATTACAACTCAGTCAGCTATTAGTTTTTCAAGGAGCTGCAGCTAACAAAAATATTAAAATAAATATAAAGTGGTGATTTTTAACATCCATCTGAGGTTACTGCCATAGTCTCTTGAGTTCTGTTCAGGGCTTTGAAGCAGTTGGAACCAGTTCAGTCATGCCTGATGCAGTTACATGGAAAGACCTAAACTTGTAAAAATCTGTACAACACAGATTTTATACTGGAATAATAACCAGAATAGGAAAGATTATGAGTCAAAGCTCTAGAATGGGAGACTCAGAAGAGGCATAATGAGCCCTTTCAGGAATCGGATGTGAGAGATTGGATTATTTATTGACAGAGCTGTGGAGAATGACACCATTCAAAGCAGTGTGGTCACCACCATCTTTGAGCAGGTCCCCGCTGTTTCCAATTCTGCATGTCATGAGATTTTGTTGCTATGCAACTTGTTTTCTAAGAGGTAGATTAAGTTTCTAGCAGTGCATCAACCTGCCGTTTTACCCATTCTGATTATTGTTCTAGTATACTCACAGTTTACAAATTTGGGTGTATTCCAATTTCACTTTGTTGGTCATGACTGAACCAGAAAGAACTAATTTGAAGCCTGGTCTTGTTTTCATTTTACCTTTTCCTTTCCTAGCTAAAGGAAATGAATTAATAAATTAATTGATATATGGTTCTTTTATTAATCTCTTTATAAACCAGAGTTTTCAAACACTGCTTCTCCTATATTTAGTATGCTTTTTTATAGCAGAAAGTTATCTTGTATTAAATTAAAGATTTATAAATTAAAAACTC
>NW_006924355.1:12549-13913 GCF_000298275.1 Orycteropus afer afer
TACTATTGATGATAATCCTAGGATACTTGAAAAACAATCAACCAATTTTGAATGCAAAAAGTATTAAATATTAAAACCTGCTCTGTGGATTTCTGAATCAAGGACAAAATGGAAGAAAGGCAATTCTCAAAACCTCCCTATTCCTCCTGCTAACACAACTAAACTCCCTGGACAGTATATATAAAACACACATAAGACTCTAAGAAGGTGGAGAGATGAAAACAGACCATCTAGGGGTCAGGATCCACAGAAGATTGTCATGATGTATCCTTTGGGCTTTCTTCTTGCTTCGTGTATTCCTGACTTAGACCTGGAGAAGCAGCAACCCCAAAATACCAATGTGTAGCACAGACCGAAAAGCCCCCACAAGATCAAATTGACAACAGCAACTCTAAAGGTTAGATAGGACGCTTAGTGTGAATAGCATGCATGGTGCAAATATTGGCCTCTCCCTATCCAGAGCACAGAAAAGTGAAGGACATCAAAGACACAAAGAAACAACTAGTCTAAAGGACTAATGGAACACATGAACCTCAGCCTCCAGGACCTTGAGACCAAAAGAACTAGATGGTGCCTGGCTACCACTACCAACTGCTCTGAAAGGGATCAGGATAAAAGATCTTGGACAGAGTGGGAGAAAAATGTAGAACAAAGTTCAAAATCATAGAAAAATACGAGGCTTACTGGTCTAATAGAGACTGGTGGAATCCCCGAAACTATGACCATTAGTCACTCTTCAAGCCTGGAAATGAAGTTACCCTGTGGCTCAGTTTTCAGCCAAGCAAGAAAGTCTATAATGTGAACAATAACACCAGGGAGTACTCACTTTTTAGAACAATCAACCATCTAAGATCAAAAAAGCAGTGTTTGTCCAGAGACAGAATTTAGAAAGCAGGGAGGGATAAGAAAGATGAATAGAGGCAGAAAACACTGAGAGGAAATGGGATGAGTGCTATTACATTGTGGGGATTACAATCAATATCATGAAACAAAATGTATATGGATTGAATTATTGAATGGAAAACTAAGTTGGTCTATAAACTTTCACTCAAATTACAATGAAAAGGGTTTTTTAAAAAAAAAAAGATAAGCAGATTAGGGGCAATGAGTTTATGTTAAAACATAATGGGTTAATGAGTAGATAGATTGGTGCACAGGCTGAACTATTAGGTATATCTATGCTGTGGGGAGTGTACCCAAGACCATATAGGGTATGATAGGCAGACAATGGTTTATAGGGTTGGCAGACAATGGTTCTACAAGTGTATTTGTATGTTCTGTAAAAATTCCCAGAAAAATAGTAGAGCTGACAAGGGCCAAGGTTGTAGTCACTTCTTGGTCAGAGCCAGCTCCTTAGAGAGAGC
>NW_006924356.1:0-1399 GCF_000298275.1 Orycteropus afer afer
TGGGGTTTAGTCCACTTCTATATCCTTCCCTTCAAGGCTCAGGGGTCCAAGATTATCTTCTGTGTCTGTGTTAATTGGTTTCCCTTTTCTTTGTTGAAGAAGGTCTGTGCAGTCTTTCTGCCTAGTCCGCCACTTGCCGGCCACCTTTTGTTATTTTTTTTATGGTATGAGAAGGCATTTTAGAAATACATTGTTGACCTAAATACATTCTAACATTTTGATGGTTCATGGGAATATTGAGATCAAATATGTGCCTTTGGGAATGTCTAGGCCTGTATTTATCAGCTAGTAGGATCTCTGTATTAGAAGAGATTTGGGATACCACTTAGTCCAGCCAATATTTTGCTATTACACCTATATCCTTATTTACTTTCAGAGCCTCCAGGAAATCATGTTGATGACACTGAAAATGGCTATGATGATATTGAAGAGTTGCCTGTTCCTGAAATTCTTCCTACCTCTGGGATGAGTGGAAAAGATTTTTTCCCAGAGGAGGGAGGTGATGTCAGGTATTCCAAGACAGGTGAGTGGACAGTTCTGCCTGAAGTGGTCTTAGTCCTTTGCCATAAGAAAAGTGAGTTTGGACCCTCCAGTCCTCATTTTCTTTTTCCCCTGCCATAATCTGAAGAAGCTCTGGTGGTGTAGTGCCTAAGACATTTGACTGCTAACCAGAAGGCTGGTGGTTCAAACTCACCAGTCACTCCTCAGATGGAAGATTGGGCAATCTACTTCTGAAGAGATACTGCCTCAGAAACCCAAGGATGGGTTGCTATGAGTCAAATTGACTTGACGGCAGTGAGTTTGGTTTGTTTTTGGATCATCATGATCTGGGTAGCCTCCTATACTCAGAGATCAGCTCTTCCATATCCCTTATATATTGTAGCTATTTCATCTATTCTTAAAAAGGGACATATCATGGTTTCTGTGTCCATGCCCACCATCCCTTGGATATGGACATGTCTGCATAATGAGCTGCAGAGACATCGTTCATAAATTTCCCACCCTAGCTGAATAAATTTAGAGACTTTTTCAGATTGTAAGAGGTAATCTGGGAAGTGCTTTTGATAGCAAGGTAAATTGAATTTCTGAGTTATTTTGCTGTTTTTCAGGGAACACATAACCTACATATTTAAAGTTGACATTACCCACTAATAATTCAAAATGAGTCATGACCTTAATTAAAGACACTTAAAATCTCAGCACTAAAAGGAAACAAAGAGATCATGTCCTCTCAATGTTTCAACAGACAGATAAAGATAATCATGTCTTATGGCCAGAATCAGTGCTTAGTTGTGAGCATGTGGTCCCTGGGAGCAAGAGACTATGAGATATGATGAAATGCCCTTTGTTGGCATGTGGCAGAGGACCTGGAGGTGTTCTAATGAATAGTTTGAAATCA
>NW_006924356.1:2124-4960 GCF_000298275.1 Orycteropus afer afer
GAAAGCTTCCTTATTGGTCCTGGGGCAAGGAGAAGACCCTGGATATGATGATATTGAGCTTGGCACCATGTAGTGCCATTTTTGGAGCAGCTAAATCTGCAAAGATTCTTCTATGACTTGTTTTCCAAATAACTGAGAATCCTGTCTTTCATATTACTATAAAGTCTTCATATGCATCTATAATGAAAGAAAATTATTCATAATAAATACTCTGAGTTTTTCAGTGCAGTGTTGTTCTCTTAAGAATCTAGGCACATTCATCTGTATTGATCTTGGAAAATTAAATCTTCCAACATACCCCTTTCCCAGAGTGAATTCTTTGAAATATCAGTTTTATCACCTTCCCACAAGCTACATTCTCATTTTTCTTTAGGTACAGATTATCCTGAATAACATGAAACCCTGAAATCAGGCTTTGAACTAAGCATTTACTCTTAGAAAAAACACACTGACTATTCCAAAATATTCCACTCTCTGCCAAAACCTGCAAATTAGGTTCAAAGTGAGTGGGTTGATAAGGTGGAGAGAAAATAATTATAACCATTCTCATTTTGCTCAAATTTTTATAGACCATTAATTAAAAAAAAAAAGAAAAATCCCACTACAACCTAACATCTTTTTATCTTTTACTCTAGCTTCCTTTTCTCTAGCTATTCCCCAACATCCAAGGACTTCTCCTTGTGCATCAATTTGCAAATCCTATTATTCATCAAATTTATTGTTTTCAATCCTTTCCCATGAATCTCTCTTTTCCATTCTTTAACTCTGATTATCTTTTTTTAGACATCTAACAACTCTTAACTTCCCCAACTACAAAAGTTTTTTGAGCTTTACTTTAGCCTTGACTCATCCCAAACTTTCTTACATTTCCACTGGTGTTGTGTCACAAGAAAAAGAGAAAGGGAGAGAGGGAAGGAAGAAGAAAAGAAGAAAGATGCAGTGAATTACTTCATATGGCCCCTCCAGCCATGTACAGTCTTGTGACTCTTATAAAATGATTGGATGTGGTACTACATAAATAAGGTGCTTGTGGCCCACAAAGGGTATTGGACAGCATTACTAATAATGCATATAAGATGCATGGAACCCTTTGGGAGTGGGGCCATGCAAATAAGGTGTACAGAATTCTAATGAGGGTATTGATAAGTTTTGCCACCATGCTAGGCTTAAAAGGAGCTGATCCCAGAAGCAAAAGAGAGGACCTCATTACTATCAAGAAAGGAGAGCCAGGAGGGGAGCACATCTTTTGAACCCAAGGTCCCTGTGCTAAGAACCTCCTAGACCCAGGAGACAGAGAGAGCTATGACATTAGAAGTCAGGAAACTGGTTACCAATGGAGAGAGGAAAGGGGACAGACATTGAGAAGGGCATAATGGGAGTTTTAGGGGAATGGTTATGTTCTAATTGAGCTAGTTAGTGATTATAGGAGTATGTTCCCTTTGTGGTAATTCATCAAGCTGTATGTTTATGTTTTGTGCAATTTCTGTATTTTATAATGAAATAAATAGCATCTGACCAATACTCAAGAAGTAGGAAGCTGAAGGGGTGGAGTTTCCCAAGGAGAGTTATGGGGACTGAAGAACTGAGTGGGATGAGGACAAGTAGCATTGAGAAGACATAGAACAGTCACAACCTCTGCCTGGACCAATACTCAAATCCTAAAAGAATTACTTCCTCTAGGTTCCAGCCTAGTCCCTTATGCTGACGACCTCTGAGTCAAGGATCCAGTGGACATCAACTTACAGGAAAGGACAGAAGAATTACATGAGAGAGAAAATACACCTCACAGAATTAATATGCCTGGGATTCTTCTCCAATAATAGATCCTCAGGGGGGAAAAGGACTAGTCCAGGACTCCAGTAAACTGGAAAACAACTCATCAGGGCTGGGGCAGGGACTGAGGAGACTCTATAATCATATTCTAGCTCTGCTCTTAACTCGCAATATCAGCTAATCCTTGTAAACAAGAGGGCCCCTCTCATGACTGCAAGTTTCTGTGCTCTACAATGAAGAGGGAGAGATCAGGTCAGGAGGCAAAGCCTCTCCCAGAGCACAGTACAGGGCAAACACTGCAGTCAATCAAAGAGGTTGTGGGATTCAAGGAGAGACACTTGAGAGGGGCATGCTGGTGCAAGATTGTCTATGATCAAGTTATAGCTGACATGTGTAACCTTTGCTGGTACTTATCATCACACACACTCACTCACTCACATAAGCCCACACCCCAACAGTGTGGACATTGTGTATTTTACAGACTGACTAGATCATTTCTTGGCAGCCTTGTTCCTTCTCATACAGATAGCCTTTACATGTCCCTCATACTCACTGTGTACATGCACACACATACACATACACACATAAGCACATAGCCAGAAAAGAAAATAAATACTGGAATCCTAATGCAGTAGTCAGGCAGAGGAAGAAGAGTAGGTGGAGTATGTGAGGAACAGCCCAGAGACCCCAATACTGGGAGTCACCTGGATTAAAGAGATGCTTTTTGAAAACAAGGAAACATTGGAGAGAAATGAAACCTACCGAGCTAAGTCAGGACCAAATATTATTTTTCTGCAAAATCTGTCACTATGACCATGTTCATAAGGTATGAACCACACAGGAGAAGAACCAATATTCAAAATACTGTGGTTTCTTTTGGGTCAAAAATACATGGTGTATGTTGAGGCTTTAGCTTCATGACCCCAGGGACCTGCCTCTTCACCAATGTATCCACCCACTTACTACTGACCCCAGGAAAGGGAGACAACTCTTACCTACAGTGCCCACCAGGGTGCTGAGGAGGAGAAGACACACCTACAAAGAGACATGTCCGTTCAAAGCC
>NW_006924356.1:5686-7932 GCF_000298275.1 Orycteropus afer afer
GGGTTTGAACCGCCAGCCTTCTGGTTAGCAGTCAAATGCCTTAGCCACTATGCTACCAGAGCTCCCTGCCGATAGGTACAACTGTGAAACCGTTCTGGGTAAACTCCTATGATCAGTTTACTCTCCTCTCTTTGGCTTGTGGTTTAATCGACTGTACCTTAGTACAACAACAACATCTTGGTTCTTCCCTGTGATTCACATGCTCGTGGCTGAAGCAGAACTACAAGGTGCCTTAGAATATGAAGAAGTACCAGGTCAACAGACAATGGAAACCAGGAGCATTGAAATTCACAGATGAATGCAGAGGGGATGAGGTGCAAATCATCAAGTGGTGGACGAGGGTGTGCTTTTTGTCCCTCTGAATCAAAGGTCATTCTTCCCTTCTCTCGGTGGTCTGGAGACTGAGCATCTGGGGCACAGACAGGTTCATAATAACAAGAGGCTTTGCCAGAATTCAACTTTCCTCTTTCTAGGCCCCCAGGGATCCTTCTTAGCTCTAGACATAACCTCTCCTGAACCAGGATGAAGAGGGGCTGCAGTCTACAGGTTATTTACAGAACTATTCTCTTTGTCTCTGTGCTCTACAGGGGCCAGCAGTCCTGTCCCAAGAGTTGGGCTGATGCTCAGGGTCAGTGAGCACAAGGCCACACTGCCTCTGGACCCTGTTCTTCCTGCTCCACTTTTTCACTTGTACCATTTCTCTTTCTACTCCACCCTCTCGCCCTTTTGGAATCTCATAATTCATAGTTTGGTGTAGGATGCAGTTTGACCCCAAATCCATCTCATCCTAGCTCTCTCCAATACATGTATGAATCCTCTATTCCATTTTTAATGATGTTTACTGTTAGTCACACCAGAGAAAGAAACAGGGGTGACAGAAATAACAAAATGTTCATAAGGTATGAATGTTAACTTAGGTAAACTGTGAGTTACTTAGCACACTGTGTCACACACCATTATTCAGCACAGCGTACATTTACTAAGCATCCACCATACACCATTCATGTAGGACCTGGACCAGTGGCTGGGAATAAAACAATGAACAGTACAGATGTTACTCCTGACTTCATGACCTATCCTTAAAGCTCATTAAAGATATTATACAAATAATTAGATATAAAACTGTTAAAAAATAAATGTGATAAACTGTAAAAGAAATGTATAGTGAGTAATTAGTGGTTATAATGGTAGAGGTAGAAGTTATAAGGTGGACTTCAGGAAAGCTGGACCCAGTCAGGGGAAGCTTCTCTTTGGAAGGGGTATTTACCTGATATCTGATGAATGAGTTAGAACTTACCAGGAAACTCCATCCATCCCATGACTCTTCCCTAGATCCTGTTATTCCTGGTAACTGCTCCCTCTCTGAGTTTTTACTTACTTAAATTCTGATCTTCTAGTTCTCAGCCTTACTTCAACCATAAAAACCCACTGCCCTCAAGTTGACTCCAACTCATAGTAACCCTATAGAACAGAGTAGTTACAAAAGCATACTGTCACATTTCCCTCCATGGAACTACTGATGGGTTCAAACCACTCACCTTTCAATTAGCAGCCACTTAACCTCTGCACCATCAGAACTCCTTACTTGGACCATACTTGTCCTTTTAATTCATTAATATCTCTACTTTCTTGAATCTCTTATTCTACCTGTGATAGAATGCACTAAGAATTAAAGAAAGAATTAAAATTAGCTTACAAAGGGGTATACTTTAGTTGGCTGGTGTCTTAGGCTAGGTTCTCTAGAGAAGCGAAACCACTGATTGAGAAAGAAATGTATAGAGAAAGAAATGTATCTCAAGGAAATAGTCACAAAGTTGTGCAGGCTGGCAAGTCCCAAGGTCCTGGGTCAAATGTCAAGCTGGAGGCTTTTCCTGACTCAAACAGCTGTAGGAGCTGAGGAACTCAAGATTGGCAAGCAGTATAGCAGACTGCTGACTTCTGTGGATGACAAAATCAAGATCAGCAGGTAAAATGGCATATTGTTGGCTCACAGGCTATGAAGGTAGCAATCCCAAGATCAGCAGAGAATATAGTAGATCGCTGGATCAGCTCCCAAATCCAGATAATGATAAGCTAGATGCAAGATCCAGAGTCAACAGAAAGCCTGAGAATTTTCCCAGGACGTCCATATATATATTAGAAGCAAGCCATACCCCTGAGGAAACTCCCTACCAATTGATTGGCTGCTAATAATATCATGGAGGTGATTATCTTACATCAGATCACTTCAGACTGCTAAAAGATCT
>NW_006924356.1:13127-14352 GCF_000298275.1 Orycteropus afer afer
GCAGGGCAGGGAAATGAGGAAGGGATATAAGGTAAGCTACTTCTGTAGTGATATCACCTAGGAAACCCAAGGAGGGGTCACTAAGAGTCAGATCCGACTGGATGGCAGTGAGTTTGATTTGGTTTTTGGTTTGTTGCTGATGGAATATGAGAAGGGCTGCTCTTTCTGTTCACATTCAAGCTCAGAAGCTGTGTCTGTCACTATTTAAAAATCAGCACTATCACCAAGCTGCACAAGTTTCAAGTCCATGACCTGAAAGGCCCTTTGCCACCGACTACACACAAATGCTTCCTTCTGAGTCTTTAAAGCTGAAGTTCCTATGAAAATGACACCCTACTTTCATCACAGCATTCCTTTCTTCTATATAAGGAGGGAAAGAAATTCAGCAATAGCATTTCTAGCTCATTCTCTGGCTTGGACAAAGAGCACCCTCTTTATGCAGGGATCCAGAATACATTAATCATTTTTAAACTATGTCTCAGAGCACTTTCCCATGGACAATGAAGGAGTGATGTCGGGGAAGTAACTTCCGTAATACAGTTTTTCCTTCCCCATCCTGCCAGTGACCTGCCTTTCCAGTGTTGGGGGAAGGAAGGAAAGAAGTTAAAATAGTTATTTCATCAAATCTAAAATGCCTTCAGGGGGAAGATGGTTGTTTGAATAACACTAAGACTCATTAAAACCTGCTACATGCAGATGATACAACCTTGCTTGCTGAAAGTGGAGATGACTTGAAGTACTTTCTGACGAAGATCAAAGACTACAGCCTTCTGTATGTATTACACCTCAACATAAAGAAAACAAAATTCCTCATAACTGGACCAATAAGCAACACCAAGATAAATAGGGAAAAGATTGAAGTTGTCAAGGATTTCCTTTTATTTGGAAATCAATCAACACCCATGGGAGCAGCAGTCAAGAAACCAAAAGATGGATTGCATTGGGCAAATCTGCTGCAAAAGACCTCTTTAAAGTGTTAAAGAACAAAGATGTCACTCTGAAGACTAAGATTTAAGCCATAGTATTTGCCATTACCTCATATACAGATGAAAGCTGGGCGATGAATTAGGAAGGTCACAGAAGAATCGATGCATTTGAATTATGGTTTTGGCAAAGAATATTGAATATACCATGGCCTGCTAGAAGAATGAACAAATCTATCTCTGAAGAAGTACTGCCAGAATATTCCTTAGAAGTGAGAATGGTCACACTTCTTCTCTCATAT
>NW_006924357.1:0-1213 GCF_000298275.1 Orycteropus afer afer
CACCAATCATCCATCAGTGCATCTTACTGGCTCGTACCTTCAAAAAAATTCAACTCCTCCTTACTCCTCCCGCCACAGGTGTCATCTAGATTATGGCAGCAAGCTCCTGAGCTATCTTACTCCCAGACCCCCAAGATTTGTCAGAATAAGAGTAAGGTTAAGTCATTCCTTGACTCAAAACAGCTTCCAATGGCTTCCCATCTCCAAGAAAAAGCCACAGTCCTTAAAAGGCCATGTTGTTGTTGTTATTTGCCATCGAGTCGGACCCAACTCATAGCAACCCCTCCTTGGGTTTCCGAGACAGTAACACTACGGAAGTAGATTGCCCCATCCTCCTTCCGAGGAGTGGCTGGTAGGTTTGAACTGTCAGCCTTCTGGTTAGCAGTAAGTGCCTTAGGCATCCCCTCTGGAGCCACAATGGCCTTCTCTCCAGCTGTGGTCCCTTTCAGGTCCTCATAGTTGCTGTCCTCTGGCTTTTGATACTCTTCTTGTATAATATGACTTTGTTTCCTAAATGTCACCTTCTGAGTTGAGGCCTCCCCTGGCTGGCCAAACACTGCAACCCTCCTTCCCAACAAACCCAACCCCCTCCCCTGCTTTATTTTTGTATTTGGTGTTTTTCACTATCTAAGATACTTTATAATGGGGAAACAGTAAAATATACAGTTAATATCATGAGAGCAGGGAGTTTTATTTACTGCTGTATCTCTACTACTCGATTCAATAAATATATCAAGGCCAGGAAGACCCCACTGCAATTCAATCACACCCCCTTCCATTCCTCTGCCTCTTACCTTTGGTCAGCTGACCCTCCCCCACCTCTCAGCACCCATCACCTCCACCTGTCCTAAATCCACTCATTTCTGGCCCATCCTAAGTGCCACCTCTCATGTATCTCAATATCCGTGCAGCACCCAGTAGTTTCGGTGAGCAGTGCTACTCAGTGTACTTATTGGTACATTTCCTTTTTAAACAAATCGAATAAACAGGAAACCGAACTGAATCTCCTTCCGCGTGGAGTCCTTAGGAAGCCATGTCCCATCTCCCGGGTTCTCAAACTCTGCCTGTTTTCAATCACTCTGCACCCTTGGTAAAAATATAATGACCCAGGCCCCACTCTGCTTCACTGAGTCTGGGCCTCTGTTCTTTACTAGCTTTCAGGAGATTCCGACACACACCAAAGTTTGAAAACCACCGTCATAGAGGATGGTAA
>NW_006924357.1:2293-11214 GCF_000298275.1 Orycteropus afer afer
AAGAGCACCGGCTTTAGGCTTGAAGAGCTCTAGAGGAGACGTTTTTCAAGTGGGGCCCCAGACACAGGCTCCGACTGGGAGACCAGCCGAGGTCGCGCAGCAGGTCAGGCGCAGCGGGTGGTGGATCCGAGTTCCACCTCAACTTTACCTGCCTCTCCTACCCTTGAAGGCGGGAGAGGGGTTCTGAGCTCTGGAGAGTAAAGAGGGGCGGGAGTGTCTTGCGAGTCCTGGGGGTGGTTTGGGGGATGGGAGCCCACTTAATCAATCAGTCACCTGGCTCACGGTGGTGCACCCATTTGCTCACACGCGTGTACACATCGTGCACCCGCAAAGCCTTCCAAAACCAAACTCACTACCGTCCAGTCGGATGTGACTCATAGCAACTCCTCCTTGGGTTTCCGAGGCGATATCATTACGGAAGTAGATTGCCCAGCCTTCTTTCCGAGGGGTGGGCACTGGCTTAGCGCTAGGCAGTTCTATGAGCTTTACAGACAAGTCTTACGTTACAAGCCAGTCTTCCAGTCCGCACCTCTTCCAGTCGGCCCAGTGCTGAAACCGTGGCCGAGATTGAGTGAATTTGTTCAGAGGTCATCCAAACAGAAAGTAAAGATACGGTTTCTGCTCACAAGGAATTTATCATTTAAGCTTATCCATTAAATTACAGCTTCATTTCTTTGTACTGGTTTTTGGACATACATATCTCAGACACAGCGCTTAGCGTCAAGAAGTTCAAAGCCAAGTGGGGCAGATAAACAGATTGCTGCTTTGATAGAAGGATGGGCAGATCTAGTGGGGAACCCATGGTTAGTTGGCCTGGGGACAGTGGCTGGGGAAGCAGGACTGAAAACCACATATGACACAAACACTAAAACCGAAAAAACCAAGCTCACTGTCAGTTCCATCTCCCAGTGTGACCCCCATTGGGTTTCCGAGGCTATAAATCTTCATGGGAGCAGACTGCCTCATCTTTCTTCTGCAGAGTTGCTGGTGGTTTGAACCACTGACCTTTTGGTTAACAGCCAAGGACTTTAACCACTATACCACCAGAACTCCTTACCAGCACTAAAACCAAAACACCAAACACACTGCCATTGAGTTGATTCTGACTTATAGTGACTCCCATTGGATTTATCCCAAGACAATAAATCTTTATAGAAGTAGATTGCCCTGTCTTCCACTAAATGGCTGGTGGGTTTGAACCACCAACCTTCTGATTAGCAGTCACATGCCTTAGGCACTGTGCCACCAGAGCTTCTTAACATCCACTAAAGGACGTATTACTAATACAAGGGAACTCCTGTTGACTGGCTTACCCTTTCCTCCCTTCCTTCCGCTTGTTTATTGAGCCACTACCTTGTGCCAGCCCAGTCTTATATTCAGTTGAGAACAAGAGCTACACATTTCCTGCTTTCAAGGAGCTCAGCCTCTGGTGAGGGAGACATGTAAATTGTAAGCATTGTGGTAACAATAGTTGTGTTATGTTACATGTAAATTGTAAGCATTGTGGTAACAATAGTTGTGTTATGTTACATGGAAATTGTAAGCAGTGTGGTAAGAGAGTTATTAAACTCACTGCCATTGAGGTGATTCAGACTCATGGCAACCCCCACTGGGTTTCCAATGCTGTAAATCTTTGCAGAAGTAGATTGTCCTGTCCTTCCACAGAGTGGCTGGTGGGTTTGAACCACCGACCTTCTAGTTAGCAGTCAAATGCTTTACTCACTGTGCCACCAGAGCTCCTTAGGTGCCTCTAACTCAGAATTGGGGTGGGAGTGGTGGCTATGTGAGAGAGGAGGTCCTAGACGGTGAACTCTCTAAGCTGAGACATGGAGGAAGAGTCCATCCATGGAAAGGGACCATCCAATACCACAGGAGGGAGAGAACTCTTGCCGGAGAATCAGAGAAGAGTTCACAAAGAGGGGGACCAGGAGCTGGATCTTTAGCAATAAGGGGTGTTGAGATAGGTGAAAAGATGAGGAAACGGCCCCACGAAAAGCCTGGAGGTAGAAAGTACAGGCTTGAATTCAGGGGACAGTGAAGAGATCGTTTCTGTGGGGACAGAAGGACTAGCAGTGTCCTTCATCTTACTGTGTTTTTTTGGTATTTGGTTGCCCCTCTAACTTCCCAGTAGAACTGAGAGTGTCTTGGGGCCAGTACTATGTGTCTTTCATCTCTGTGACTTCATTGTCCAGGATGTGACCAGTCGAGAGTGGGCCTTAATTAATTTGGGGAGAGTTCAGTGATTTTAGATGAGGCTGGGAAAAGCAGGTTGCAAAACCAGCTTGTGCTGGGCTTTTGAATGTTAGCTACGAAGTTTGTATTTTATTCCTTGGGAAGCAAGTGGCTATTGATGGCTTTTATGATACCCCCAGAACTATATTTGTGGAAGATTAAACTGCTAAGGATTCCAAGGGAACAAGGTGGAGGGCAGGGAGAAGGTTTAAGAGGTTTAAGAGGTCTGAATTAGGATGTTGATCATAGAAATGGGGAGGCTAAGGCCAGTGAGGGAGAGCTTTCGGAAGAGTGGATAAAAGTTCACGCCCTTTTGGAATAGGGTAGTTGAATGAATGAGAATGTGGAAAATCAAGCTGAGAGAAAGATACATGTACAGAAAAAGGGAAATCGGATTGAGGAGGAGAGCAAGGAGCTCTGGTGGCACAGTGCCTAAGGTCTTTAACTGCTAACCAGAAAGTTGGTGGTTCAAACCTACCAGCCACTCCACGGAAGGAAGATGGGGCAATTTACTTCCATAAAGATTTACTGCCTTGGGAACCCAATGGGTGTCACTGTGAGTTGGAAATTATTTGATGGCAGTGGGTTTGGTGTTTTTAGAAGGAGAGCTGGCTGGAGGAAGAAATAAAGGGCTTCATTTTAGATGGGCTGAGTTGGAGGTTGATGGTTAATTGTCCCTATAGAAATATCAGTGAACAGGTGGCAAGTTACTCCAGGAGGAAATTTAGAATTGAAACTCTGGAGTTCAGGCTCGCTTTGTTGTTTGTTGCTACGAGTTGACGCTGACTCATAGCAGCCTTACGCAGAACAGCACGAACCGTGGCCCTGTCCTCCACCATGTTCATGGTCGTTGGTATGTTTGAGTCCATGGTTGTGGCTCATTGAGGCTTCCCTTGCTTTTTTTGGCCCTCTACTTTCCCAAACCTGATGTCCTTTTCTAACAACTGGCCCTTACTGATGTCATGTCCAAAGTAAAGAAGTTGAAATCTCACCATCTTTACCTCTAAGGACCATTCTGATTGTATTTCTTGAAAAACTCATCTGTTCTTTTTTTTTTTTTTTGGCAGTTTACGATACATTCATTATTTGTTTTTGCCAGCACCATAGTTCAAATGCATTGATTGTCTTGTCTTCCTTTTTCAACATCCAGCTCTCACATGTGGGTGGTAGAAGTGTGCTTCAGGCTCCTACATTTGAAGAGGAGCTTCACTGTTCCACCGCATGCAGGCTGTGGCTCCTGACCCATCTGGTACTGGTGGAGGGGGCTTAAAAAAGAGTCGAGATAAGGGGCAGGGAATTGCTGACCTGACATTGCTTTGTCGTCTACTCACTGAGCTTGATGGCTTTATAGCTAACTCTCCCATGCACTGCTCTTGTGGGTTCTTCACTGAGTCTCTTACTCCTGAGTCCCTTGACCTAGGTGATTACTCCTGGTCTTTCTGCTGTCAACTCTTCCCTCAGCCCCTGATTTCTGGACCTCCCCCTCCCTCAGCCTTGCAATTGGTCCATTTTTCCTCCTGGTGGCCCTCTTGGGCAAAGTCCCTTTAAGATGGCTTCTAGACAGCTCCCTTTCCTACCTGGCCCACATCTGTCTACTGAAACCACTTATCTGCCTTTACCCCAGGAAATCTGGAGGTGCAGGCCATTCTGAATGCAGTTTTCTCTCTGCTTTGCTAACTGCTTGCCAGTCTAAGACTTTCCAGACCTGAGTCCAGGACCAGCCTCTTTGTCTTCATGCACTTCAGAGGCACAGGCCAAGGACGTCTAGAGGTTTTCTTTTCATTTCATTGATTGTTTTAAGAAAGCAGAGACCTGTGAATTTTTGAAATCAGAGCTAATGGAGAGAGAAGAGCTAATGTAGGGAGAGATGCTGAAAGGAGAGAGAGAAGGATTAGGTGAGCAGGGATGAGATCAGCGGACGGCTTATCCTTCTGAGACTGGAGGAAAGCCCAGAAGGGTCAGCCCAGAAGGACACCCAAGGAGGAAGTTGGTAGGAGAAGAGAATTCACACCAAAGTCAGTGGCCTTAACTTTCCCAGGCAAGAAGTAGAAAATGAGAGGAATTGTTCCTTGGGGGTCCGGGGAGGATGAAGAAGGTTTGGGTATCAGTGTGGCCAATGGGAAAATGAGGATGGATGAGAAGGATGAGCTCGTGGCTGTGGAAGTCAAACTGAGATTCTGAAGACTTTATCTCCTATGTGCCATAGTCCACATAATTTCCCACAGCAAAGTCCTTGCAGCCCTGACCAAGGTCATGGAGATAAAGGACTCCTATCCACTCATACCTGCTGATTCACATCCTTGAACACATTAACACATGGATCTATACCAGTGTGTATGTAGGGATTTATTTTTATTGGCATAACATTTACATACTATAAACTATACAAATCTTAAGCATTCACTTTGATATTTCAACGGTTTACACTCTTGTAACCACCCAAAGGGTCCCTGGGTGGCAGAAATGATTTTCTCTCATGCACCAACCAAAAAGTTGACAGTTTGAGTTCACACAGCGATGCCATGAAAGAAAAGTTTGACAATGAGCTTTCGTAAACATTACAGTTGAGACACCCCATGGAGCTCAGTTCTGCTTTGCAACACATGGGGTCACCATGAGTCAGAATTGACTGGACGGCAGTGGTGGTTTTTTTTTTTTTTAACCCTTTACTCTCAAACAAGCAATTTATGTATAAAACCAAAACCCACTGCCAGTGAGCCGATTTTGACTCGTAGCAACCCCCATAGGGTTTCCAAGGCTGTAAATCTTTACAGACGGAGATTGCCTCATCTTCCTCCTGCCAAAGCAGCTGGTGAGTTTGAGCCACCAACATGGTTAACCAAATGCCTTCCCCACTGCACCACCAGAGCTACAGCGTGTATATTTTAACATTTCATTACTCCAGAAAGTTCCCTCATGTTCATTTAGTCAGTCCCCCTCCCACAGCAGCTACTTTTTTTTTTTTTTGCTTTAAAGATAGAAAGTTACTTTCTTACAGTTTAGAAGACTGTAAGTCCAAATGTGGGGTCTTGGCCACAGGGTCCATGCAGGGTCCATTCCTTCCTTGTAGGTAGTTCCAGGGGTTCCTTGTTTCCTTGGCTTGTGAATGATCTTCACACGACATCTGTTTTTCTCTGTGTGTGCATGTCTCTCTGTGTAATCTGTTGTCTGTGTCTTTTTTCAATTTTATTTTACTTTTTGGTGGTGGTATTGAGCCAAGGCAACTCTTTCTGATTTTTTTCACCATAGACTCATTTTGCCTTATATTTTAATACAAACATTATGCAACCCTCCTTGCCTCACCCCTACACATACATGAGCCACGCACATCCACACATTAAAAAAATAAAATAACCAAACTCACTGCCATTGAGTTGATTCTGAGTCATGGTGACCCCCATTGGGTTTCCAAGGCTATAAATCTTTACAGAAGCAGATCACCCCATCTTTCTTCTGTGCAGCGGCTGGTGGGTTCAAACCACCAACCTTTTGGTTAGCAGCTAAATGCCTTAACCACTATACCTCAGAGCTCTTTCATATACTGACCGTGTTTTACCTCACAGCGGACTTAGACCATGGTCATGGGATATCATCAAGTTTTGCTATCGGGTGCACATACTGCATGCTAACCTACGCCTCTTCAATCCCAAAATCATACCACAAGATGACTTTTGAGCTAAAACAGAGTGAGAAAGGTGGTCATCATTCCAGCTTTGTATGAGTTTTATGTATTTTCTTCAAGGGGCTGTAGAATATTGGGAAATGGGGGCTGGCCATATATTTTAGCACTGAGCTGTATTTAGATAAATAGTTTTACCTTTTATTCATTTATTTATTATTATGTTTAATCGTGGCCCATACCTACCGGAAGTCAAAGGACATGGCTCTCCAAGATACATTTTGGCAGAACAGCTAAGAGGTGGTAGGCTGGTGCCTGCAGTGGCAGCAAGACCCTGCTGGGTAAGAATCTCCCAGTGGCTTAGAGTCACTGGTGGTGGCAGATCGGAGTCCTCCAGGCCAGCCAGCGGGCGGTGAAGTGAGAACAAAGCTGAGACCAGAGTATCGTCAAGGCTAAGGACCAGGATCAGAGAAGCGGGAGCCCAACCAAAGAATGGAGGAGAAACAAGGGCTTGAGACAGTTGGAGGAGATGAGAGCAGATGGTGGGGTTCCATTCTCAAGGAGACTGTGTTGCAGTTCACCAGCCTTTCTGTCTGACAGCTGAGTTATTGCATGGACAGGTCTTGTCACCCTTCCCCAGTGGCTTTTTCCCAAACATAGTCATGTACTCTCGCTGAAGGAGCTCCCCAGCTGTCTGCTTCAGGACACCCCTGGATGGACCGGGAGACCCACACCCAAGCTCCCAGGTACACCCAGGTTTCTGGCCTTCTCGGTGCAGGCCAGGTTATCATAGGGAAGATGGAAGAACCCTTCTAGTGGTGGGTGTCCAGAGCAGCACTGGGCAGGGACAAGGACTGTGCTGACATCCTCCTCTCCTAACAGAGTAAATGGCTTTGCCTTTGACCTAGAAAGCTGTGTCCATTTCCCATGAGTCAATTTATACCTCTCTCACCCTCATCAAGTTGGATCCCTAAGAGATGTTCACTCTAATCTCTCTTCCCAACTCCCTTCCACCCAGAACGGTTTCCCTAAATGCCCTGGAACAGCTCCGTCTCCTATGAAGTCCAGGAGCTGCGCTGTGCAGAAAGAGCCTGAAGCAGGTATTTAACCCTGCCATTTTGACACTGCTGTTTGGAACAGGTCAACAGGAAAATGAGATTTGCTAGAAATAATCAATACAAGTAAAACTCACAGCAGCAGAAAACTACACTCTGCAAATATTGATATGCTAAACAGCTGATTAAAGTACTGAATCTTTATTGTAAAAATCACCCAGGAAAAACTTGTTCTCGGGAAAAACAATTTTGGTTAAACAAAATTGAAAGTAGAAAAATACCAAAATCGGTTGACTGTGAAATGTAAAAATCAATTAAGTATTTAAACTGGCTCAGTGGCATTCACTAAGGAGAATGCTTTTGGCAAAAACTCATCAATATTAGTTTAATTCTGATTTTAATGTATTTTTCCCCCTATATAAGCACAATGTCACTATATTCTTAAGACCAAAATGATGGAGTCAAGAACATCTTAAACTCTTCCAAGTTCAGTGTAGCACTGAGATGGGTACTAGTACCCAGTCCTCCACCCACCCAGGCTAGCCACACTGCAGGTCCCAGCTCAGGAAGATGCATCCTTTCTCAGAATCATGCTGTTAGGATGCTCCTATCCATCCATCACTTGGCCAGCAGTTGGGGTACATGTCTTGCTTAACCAGGGAAAGTGCCTACTTTGGGAAGGAGAGGGCTCTGAAGGAGGAACTCCCTGGGGCTAATTTGTTTACCCAAGAGGACCTGAGGCAGCTTCACTATCCCTGGGCTAGTCAATGAAGCAATGAAGGTTGTAAAAGGAAAGGAGGTGGGACTGAGGACTGTCGCCAACCATAAAGCCAGATGGATTAGGAGCCAGCTTTTGGGTTGGCTTAAAGAGGTGGTGGGACCTGACACAAAAGTCCAACTTCTATTTCCTATACTTACTACCTCCAAATGTCTGTGGGACAGGATTTTTAGAGGCAAAGGACCAGGGCCTGACTGGGGTTGTGGTTGGGGATGTGCTCAGAAGGAATCTATATTTCGAAAAAGTATGGCAGCCAATCAAGATGGCCTCCATTAGCAAAGGCAGGAATGGTAACTAACAATAATATATTCATTCAATAAGTGTTTATTAGGCACTGGACTTCTGGTAAGATGGAGGAATAGGCAGACAAGCGACACAGACCCTCTTCAACAAAGAAAAGAAAAACCAATTGACAGAGATACAGAAGATAATCCTGGAGCCCTGAGCTTTGAAAGGAACTATACAGAAGTGGATTAGGCACCAACTAATGGAAAAACCTGAACGAAAAGAGTGAGTACACAGACGGTTGGAGCTGCAGACTGTCAGCTTCTCTGACAGGACCAACAGCCTGAATATCTCCAAGTGGTGTTGGGACCTGAGAATTGACCTAAAGATCAGTCCTGGTCACCTAGGGCTGCAAGGACAACTACTCTGGTGGCATATGACTGGGAAGGGAAACAGCAAGGTGGGAGATAACCTGAGCTGTGGACTTTCTGCTGTCCGGAGGACACAGCCATTTTGATTGTTTACACGTGGCAGCCATTTTGGATATTTAAAGTGACCAAGGGTGCAGCCATTTTGAATGTTTACAAGCGGTGGCCATTTTGGATATTTAAAGTGACAGAGGGTGCAGCCATTTTGACTGTTTACAAGTGGCAACGATTTTGGATTTTAAAGTGATAGCATTCTCATTCGGGTTCCAGGGACCTAAGAACAGCCTCTGTTTGCCAGGGTCGACAAGAACATACAAGAGGCAGACAAAGGAAAGGAGATAGGTGGTGAGTGTATAAGTGCTATCAACTAGTGAATAGAGGAGCACAGCACAGTACCCTGCTTGTATAGATAGCATACAAGCAAAACAAAGAAAATGAAAATTGTGGGCAAGTCATTCCAACATATAATCACCAATTAAATATGAACAGAAAGACGTCACAATGCCTCGGAGACAAAAGAACATCATAGTCCACACAAAGAAACAAGATAAAGCAGGAGAAACAAGGGGCCAGGAGAAGGAATT
>NW_006924357.1:13069-14311 GCF_000298275.1 Orycteropus afer afer
CAGCGGAAGAGTGGATGACCAAACTATGGTACATACACATACTGGAATGCTATGCAGCACTAAGGAATAATGTAGAGTCTGCAAAACACCACATAATATGGATGAACTTGGAGGACATTATGCTGAGCGAAATAAGTCAGTCACAAAAGGACAAATATTGTATTAGTCCGTTATTGTGAAAGTTAAGGAAAGGTTTATATATTGGAGGACATTTTCTTTGTTGGTTACCGGGGTGGGAGGGCAGGGGAGGGAACACTGCAAAACAAAAAATAAAATGCATTGACCCATGTCACTTTAGTTTTGTGTATTTCACTGTACATACATTATATTTTAATAAAATGCATTAAAAAAAAAAGAAAATAAAGATAGTGGGGAAAGCAGGTCAGGCTGGAATCATTAAGAAGTAATGCAGATAAGATTGAACTTAAGGAGAGGTTCCCTGATATCAACAAACCACTTAAAAAAAAGAAAAAAGTGTTAGGCACTACTTTGCACCAGGGAAATCCTGGGCACTGGGTAGGGGCACAGTAGTGAACAAGCCAGGCAGGGCCCTGCCCTAATGAACCATACATTCCAATGGGAGGAGACTGACAATAAACAAGTGAACAAGACAATTTCAGATAATGGTACATCTTTGAAGACAAAGAAGCAGGTTGATGAGATAGGGACCCAGGGTTCGGAGGTCTGTATTAGGTTGGGTGGTCAGGGAGGCTGTCTGAGGAAAGTGACATTTGAGCTGATTTAGAATAACTCAGGGAGGCAGCCATACCCAGCTCTGGGAGAATAGCATGCCAGGCCAAGGAAAGGGTAGAAACAAAGGCCCTAAAACAGGAGTGAACTTGCTGAGTTAGGGGAGCAGGAGGAAGAGGAATGGGGCTGGGCAGCAGCTATAGTGCAAGACACGGCCAGAGAGGAAGGCAGGGCCTCATGTGCCCTGTAGAGGAGTCTGGATTATATCCTTGGAGGCCATTAAGCCATGAGTAGAAGTACTATTGCTCATCTTTGAAGAAGATCACTCTAGCTGCCCTCTGAAGATCAGGCTGTAGTAAGGAAGCAAGGGAGCAAGAAGTTCCATTGGGAAGTGTTGCACCATCAAGAGACAGAGTATCTTGGGCTAGGGTGGTCGCCCTAGAGATAGAGAGAAACGGATGGATTTGGAATATATTTAGGTGGTAGAGTTAATAGAATGGATGTGAGGGTTGAGGGAAAGAGGAATCAGGATTTGGGCTTGAGTAACTGCGT
>NW_006924358.1:0-874 GCF_000298275.1 Orycteropus afer afer
CAGACGTCACAGTGACCCTGGAAGTGACATCAGTCTCAATAACCCCTGTGTCTCCCTGCCCTTCAGATCATGGTTTCATTTTCCTCCTGTGAGAAACTTACAAGATTTACCTTTTTCCAGAAATTGAAAACTAATAATAATAATAATAAAGTGTAGTTTTAATTTCACCTCCAAAAAGGAAACAAAACCTCATGGCTGGTGCTTAGGGTCAGCTATACAAACATGGGACCCTCCTGGCCAGTGCTTCCTTGAAATTCTGAAACTAATTTTATTCTGAAAAGAAAGGGTGCTGATGTGTGATGCCTGTGCCGTACCTCGAGGGTGCACCACTAGTTTTGATGATGCCCCATCTCTTCCCTGACCCAAGCCAGGATGTACCAGTCCCCCCTGTGCACGGGAAGGCTGGGGAAGGAAAAAGGAAGGCTGAGGGCTGACGGGTCTGAGTCATGGTGGGGTGAAGAGGACTGGCTGTCCCGCAGACCCCAGAACAAGCGCTGCAGGAAGTACAACCGGAATGCTCCTGGGAAACGAGGACGGAGAGCCTCTGTCGTGTTTGGACGCGTTCTCAGGAGGGACCAGACCCTGGAGAAGGACACCCTTCCTGGCAGAGAGTCAGTGAAAGCAGGACCCTCAGTGAGATGGACTGACAGTGGCTACAGCCATGGACGCCAACACTCCTCCGGTTCTGAGGGTGACGCGGGATCAGGCGCGTTTCCTTCTGCTGGGCCTGGGGTCAGTATGAGTCAGAAGAGACTCAGTGGCACCTGATGGTGGTCTTTTCCCATCCACATTCTCTGTTCTTAACCTAAATGAGATTCAAATCTGTATCGCTAATAAACGTGATAGTGGGAATTTCTCTGAACACCGACGACAC
>NW_006924358.1:2144-3537 GCF_000298275.1 Orycteropus afer afer
CCATGGCACGCGTGTTCTCTGTGTATCCATCAGTACACAGAGACTGAATCATTGCCTTGTAAATACCTGCACAATGATCGGCAGGATAGATTTACCCTCACTTACTCAACCATTCAGCTATGGGACATCTCTTCCCAATATTGTATCATTATAAATAATGCCGTTTATGTCCTCACTTAGTGGTGACTTCCTTTCTGTAGATCGATCACATGAGACTTCTAGGTCAGGGAAGGTGTGACCTTCAGATTGTGATGGACACAGGCAGGTCAGTGTCCAGGAAGCTGAGACAATCCATTTGAAGGGCAATGTTTGTAAAAGCATTTATTGAACGACACTCTCCCAAGACCTAGGTGCAAGCCTAATTTTTGGTAGTTTCATGACGGAAACTGGCTTTGTGGTTTTATCTTACATGTACTTGACTACTAAAAAGGAAAAACATTTTTCACGAGGTCTTTTGAAGGGGCCCTGGTGGTGCAATGAGTAAGCACTTGACTGCTAATCACAAGGTCGGTAGTTCAAGCCCACCAGCCACTCCACTGGAGAGAGACCGAGCAGTCTGCTTCCGTAAAGATGTATCGCCTGGGAAACCCTATGGAGCAGCTGTCCTCTGTCCTGCAGGGTTGCCAGAGTCAGAAGTGACTTGGGCAGTGGGTTTACTTTGCTTGGTTTTGTTGATAGTGACTTCCCACCAACAAAGAAAAACTAATAACACGGGTGTTCTTTTATAGCCTCCACTCTGACCTAGGAAGTTTCCTCTTTCTGCCGTGTGTAAATATCCCTTTACTAGTAATTGGAGGTAGGGGGTGGGTCTGAAGGAGAAGCCAAAAGCTGGTTTTTAACATTGCTGCACAGTTTTATTAATGCAGTGAGCATGCAGACTGTAATAATTTAAAAAAATACTTCAAAAAGGAAAACAGGAGGGTCCGACTACAAAGTGTGACCCCTGGCAATTTTTGGAGGTGAAGGAGCAGCTCTGTTGGGGCCAGGGAGTGGGGCGGGGATCTCACTAACTCTGTGCATTTGTCGAAGCTGAGAGCTGTACATAAGAAACAGTGAATTTCACTGCATGTCAACTAGAACATGAGAGTTCACATTTTTAAAAGGGGATGAGTCCGACGTCTTCTAGGCTGGCTTTATTTACCCTGATGCCAAAACTTGACAGTCGTCAACCGGTAATGAAAAGTGTATACCGAGTCAATGATCAACACAGGTGCAGAAGCCCCACCTAATGTCAGCAAACCACACGCAGTGGTGTGCCGACGATGTGGCTGAGCAGAGCGCGCGTCTCCCAAGAGCTCTGAGGAACTCAGCATCCAGGCACCGGGGCCGTGTTAGGGAATCTGTCAGCACGGGGTTTCTCATCTCAGCACTGCTGACATCTTGGACGGGATAG
>NW_006924358.1:3837-6624 GCF_000298275.1 Orycteropus afer afer
GGTTCCCGGCAGCCTGGGAGGTCACAGGTTAATGACGGGGGCTACTGTCAGAACTCCCGAAGCGACTAGAGGTCGTGGTTCTTGTTACTTCAGGGAAGATGGATTTCAGAGTGCAGTGGAAAACAGGCTGCCCGCCGGCCTCTCTCCTTGCCATTCTCCTGGGCTGGGTTCTGCTCGACAGATTCTTGGCAGTAGGGTTAATTATTTGCCTTTACGACTTCCTGAAAGACTCAGGATCAGCAAGAAAGCACCCGGCTAACTGAGCAAAAGAAATAGCCTTTCTCTCGTGCGCAGCGGCGTCCTGCGTGCCCGGGGTTCTCTCCTGCCGTGTCCTCATTTATTTGACGGGGCTCGTGCTGCTCTTCACTGGAAGCAGGACTGCACTGTTTCTGGGCTGGGATGGAAGTGGACAGCCCTCCTTGGCAAGCTGGCAGAGAGCCTGGCGGAGGCAGGCCGTGTGTGCAAGGCGATGAGCAGGTGTTCTTTCAAATGACACTGTCCTGGTCATCGTCCAGCAACGTGTGATCATGTGAAACAAGCGTCCAAACCTTGCTGGTGCGGCAGCACGCATGCTGTCCCTGGCTGTGCGCTGCTTCTAGCCAAGCCAGCGTCAGGGCTGTCCTCCGCGTGCCAGTGGAATGTCCTTGCGGGCCACAGTGCGTGTCCCTTCTGGGTTGGGGTGGCCCAAGAGTCCTCCTCAACACAGCTCTCTAGGACCCCCAAGATGGCCTTCAGGATGGGATGGATTGGCCCAGCATCTCTGAAATTTGTATTTACAGTATTTTAAATTTTCTAGGTTCATTTTGGCCAGTTGGTGAGGCGTGGGCAACTATTATAACAAAAAATATCCCTCCCAGTGACTAATGTGCCCAGGAAATAATAAATAGGATAAGGATATGCATATACATGGATGTACATGTGTGTGCAGGTATGTGGGTGTGTGTATACATGGGTGTATGTGTGTGTGTGTGTGTGTGTAAAATCTGACCTTCTAGATGAAGAAGAAGGGAGAGGCTTCTGGGAAAAGAAGAGTGTAAATGACTGTCAAACATTCACAGCAATGCTGACATTGACTCCTTTTTCTAGTTCATGGTTGTTGAGTGCTGACTGTGTGCTAGGTGATACCAGAGAGACACACTGCCTTCCCTCAAAAGTTCCTGTCTAGTCAGTGTGATGGCAATTGAAAGTAATCACAAAACCAGCACAGTTTCCACCCATCAGCACTGCGAAGATGCACGTGCTGGTGTCAGGATAACCAGAGAGCGCTCGCTCATGGCCGGCTCCCATGTTCCTGATACTGAATCACACGACCTTTCACGGGAGGAGTTGCCCCTCCCTGCGCACATCACTGACTCGCCGCCCAGACCTCTGCTGAGCTTGTCCTGTATTGTGGGATGGTCTGCCTCCCAGAATGGATGGAGCTAACCTCCCCAAGGTTTAGGCAGGAGTTTCCTATTCATTTTGCATGTAGCAAAGCCCTTGGTAACAATAAATATTTATGGAACTCAACATCTTGGAGGGCATGTCATCATTCTTAAAAAGCTGATGCTACGAAAGGTGCTGGGTGAATAGAGGGATTGATCTAATTCTCTCTAATAATTTAGCTCCAACAACAACAAAAAAAGCAAACCCACTGCCTGGAGTCCATTCTGACCCACAGCGCCCCTAGAGGACAGAGTGGAACTGCCCACAGAGTCTCCAAGGCTGTCAATCTTCACGGAAGTGGAGTGTGTCATCTTTCTCCCACAGAGTGGCTGGTGGGTTTGAACCTCTGACCTTTTGGTTAGGAGGCAGACAGTTAACCACTGTGCCACCACAGTCGCCCTGTCCTCCCAGGTGAATGTTATGCCCACACTGGGAGATGTCACTCAGTAGAGGACGTACATGGGGACCAGTCTCTCTGGGTTTCCTGGGCATCCCTGTGGCTGCAGCCTGGCCGGCCTCACAGCACTTGCTCATTCCTGGCGGTAGAATGTATCACGAACCTTCCTATCACGAACTTTACCCAGTGGCCCAGGAGTGGTTCTTGAGTTACTCTGTTTCCCTGTGGCAAGCACGTTGTACTTCCCACGGCAGCTGTGTTTCTCCAAAGGTGTGTGAGCTGAGTGTGCAGTCGCACATCTGTTTATAGTGTGTTAGTGCACTTTGCTGACCAGGAGTCCTCAGTCACATGGTGTCTTCTGGTCACTCTACTGTCTGTTTTGTGAACCCGGTCCTCACCATGCTGTCTTCTTTCAGGGCGGTATGTGTATATCCTAAGGTACGTGTCCGGATAATCCCGAGAGAGGTGCCCGAGAGCCCCCTAAAGCCACGGCTGCCTCTCGGCACCCACACGAATGCTCTGATCACCGGCCACTCCAGGAATCTTGCCCACAGGACTTTGATACCAGCCAACAAGAATTGCTCTCGGTGTGGGGCCTTTCTTGTCTGTGTTGGGAGGAGGTGTGGAGGGAGTGCAGGTGCACGGCCTGGTTTGTACGCAGCGCGTTACCCGTAATTCACGGTTAGCCGAGTCTGCATCTGCAGGGCTTGTACCCCGCGTTCATGCCACAGCCCTGGTTTTCAGAGGCTGGTTTTTCTGAAGGAGAGCATCAGGCTTTTCTTCTGACACGTCTCTGAGTAGACTCAAACCTGCAGCCTTCTGGTTGGCAGCCACAGGCATTAACCACCTGTGCTCCATGGCATGCCTTCCTGAGCACTGCGCTTGTCCAGTCATGTGGTCGTCGTTGTTGCTGGTTCCTGTCAAGTCGGCTCTGACGTGTGGTGACCCCGGGGACGACAGAGGGA
>NW_006924358.1:9709-10685 GCF_000298275.1 Orycteropus afer afer
CATCATTTCCATTTTCTTTCTTTTAGTCAGTGCGTTTATATCTTTTTCTCGGCCATTTCTCTCTTGGGACATTTTTGTTGTTTTCAGTAGGGTAAGCAATGCTGGGTGAACATCTCTGTGCACATCTTGTGAGAACGGAGAGAAGGTGTCTCTTGTCTGTCCGAGAGAGTTACTGGCCTCAGGCTTGTGAGAGCTGTCGGTGTTACGGACACTGCCCATCCACTCTCCACAGTCATTTTATGCCTTGCATCCCCACCAGCCTCGTCCGAGACCACCACTTTCCCATTCTCACTGCCGATAACACTGTCAGCCATCTCAGTGTGCACCAATCGGATGGTAAGAAAAAAAAAAAAGATTGCTTCTAATTTTTCATACCGCAAGTTCATTTATCTTCTGAGACGTGCATTCTACTCGGTGGAAACATGTTCTTGGGTCATTTGGGGTCCTTGCTTCCCTGGAGGGCTGTGTACACAGTCATGTCGTCCTCGGTGCATTATTTTCAGGAGCTTGATTGGGGTGCGAGTTATATCTGTGAAGCTCATTGGTGTAAGGGCACAGTCCTGTGACTTTCAGTACATTCACAGCCTTGTGCAGTCAGTGCCGTGATTGAATCTTGGAGTGTTTCCTCCACTCCTCTGCTGCGATCCGTCAGGAGCGCCTGTGGTTAACCCGCGTTCATAGCTCCGGTTCCAGGCCACCCCAGAACCATGCTCTGTCTGTGTGTTGCGGTTCCTGTGGAGTCGGTCTGGACTCATGGCGGTCCCTGTGCAAGAGAACAGCTTGTGGCAGCGCTGCACGGTCTTCGTGGCTGTCGATAGGTTCTGGTCTCTTGTTGATGCTGTCACAGTGCTTTCCGTGCTGGGCACACCCTCTGCACCTGCAGTGGACAGTGTTGGGTGGTGATCCGTAGGGCTTCCACAGAATGATTTCAGAAGTACATTGCCAGGTCTCTCTTCCCAGTCTCTCTTAGTCTAGA
>NW_006924359.1:0-1000 GCF_000298275.1 Orycteropus afer afer
AGATATCATTGCTGATGTCAAGTGGATCTTGGCTGAAAGCAAAGAATACTAGAAAGATGTTTACTTGTGTTTTACTGACTATGCAAAAACATTCAATCGTATGGATCATATTCTGGTTACCTAGGACCACTCTGACAAGAATGTAACAAAAATGGGATGGCTTGAAGAAACAGGAGTGTATTCTATTACAGTTTGGAGGCTTTAAGTCCTAATTCAAAGTGCCAGGATCTAGGGGCTGGGAGATAGCCCCTCAACCTTGGGCTTCAGCTCTGCCTTCTGCTCCTGGCCCACTGGAGCTAGAGGCTTTTCTTCACTCAGACATCTGCTGGCTGCTGATACTGACAAGCCCAAGTAAAAAGGCAAGTAAAAGGCACAGTTTAGATGTTACCTAACCACATGGCAGGCCATTAATTCAAGTCCATTGAAAATCCCAAGGTCAGCAGAGAATGACAGGCTGCTGAACAATGACAAGGCTACATGCAGGGTTCAAGCATGTCATGAGCTAGAGACCATTCCCAAAGCTGCTTATTATATCCAGGAAGCAGACCATATCCCTAAAGCAGCTACTCAGCTGCTCCAATACATTCCCCCATGGAGTTAATTATCAATCTTACCATGAGGAATAACTACATACATCTGCCCAGCCACTCAACCAGGCTTAGCCAAGTTGACACACAAACTTAACTACCACAGATCATAACAAATTTTGGGTAACATTGAGAAGAATGTGAATTCCAGAACACTTCATTGTGCTCATGAAAACCTGTACATAGACCAGGAGGCTGTTGTTTGAAAAGAACAGGGATAATATATGGTTTAAAATCAGGAAGGGAATGCATCAGGGTTGTATCCTCTTACCATACTTAGTCAATCTGTAAGCAGAACAAATAATCCAATAAACTGGACTATATGAAGAAGAATGTGGCATTAGGATTGGAGGAAGACTCATTAACAACCTGTGATATACAGATGACACATCTTTGCTTGCTAAAGTGAGGAT
>NW_006924359.1:1415-3029 GCF_000298275.1 Orycteropus afer afer
ATGTTTTTGAGTTGTGGTATTGGTGAAGAATACTGAAAGTACCAGGGAGTGCCAAAAGAATGAAAAAATCTGTCCTGGAAGATGTGCAGCTGGAATGCTCTTTGGAAGTGAGAGCGGCTGAATTTTGCCTCACCTACTTTGGTCGTTGTCAGAAGGGACCATTCCCTGGAGAGGGGATATCATGATAGGTAAAGTAGAAGGTCAGCAAAGAAGAGGAAGGCCCTCAGCAAGATGGATTGACACAGTGGCTGCAACAGTGGGCTCAGGTATAGCAAGGATTGTGAACCTGGCACAGGACCAGGCAGTGTTTTGTTCTGTTGTACATAGGGTTGCCATGAGACTGAGCTGAGTCAATGGCACCTAACAGCAACATCATCAGAGGGAAAAGATGTATAAGTTTATTAGCTTTAATAGGCAAGTCAAGTAGAGAATTTGTTAAATAAGTCTATTACTCTCAGGAGTAGAGATCAAGAAGACTATTTCAGTTGATATTCTGAATTTAGGTACCACTAGGTTATTAAAAGGAACCTGGATGGCAGAAGTGGTTTGCAATCAGCTATTAACCTAAAATTTGTAGGTTTAAACTCATCAGTGGCTCTGTGGAAAGAAGACCTGGTGAATTGCCTCCATAAAGATTACAGCCAAGAAAATGCTATGGTGACACATAGGGTTGCAATGAGCCAAGGACTGAGTCAATAGCAACTAACAACAACCACAAGAAGCTCATTAAGGAAAAAAAAAAAAAAAAAAAAACCCAGTTGTTTTGGTTACCTCTAGTGCCACTCTGACAGGAAGACCACAAATAGGATGGTTGGAACAAATGGATTTATTCTCTTATAGTTTAGGAGGCTAGAAGTCTGAATTCAAAATGCCAGCTCTAGGGACTGGGTGAAAGCTGACCTTGGGCTTCAGCTCTGCTTTTGCTCCTGGCCCACTGAAGCTGGAGGCTTCTCTTAACTCAGGCACCTGCTGGATGCTGAAGCTGACAAGCCCAAGGTCAACGAGTAAAATGACACAGTCTCATGATTACTAAACAACATGGCACACCTTTACTTCAAGTCCAGAGATAGTCCCATAATTGGCAGGAAATATGGCAGGCTCCTGGATGAAGACTCAGCTACATGCAGGATCCAAGTGTGCTAAAAAGCTGAAGACCTTTCTCAAAGCTTCTTAAATACTGGAAGCAGACCACATTCCTAAGGCAGCTAGCTGCAGATTCCACCATGGAGTTGATTACCAGTCTCATCACAGGGAATGACTACATCCAGCTGCCCAGCCACTCAAAACCAGGCCTAGCCAAGTTGACACAACTTTACCTACTAGAGCAGTTATCACTGAGATGTCTTGGAGACCCCATTCATGTTTGAATATAGCTATACTTCATAGGGTGTTCAATGGCTGATTTTTGTGAAGTAAATCTCTAGACATTTCTTCTGAGGCATCTCTGAGTGGGCTTAAACCTCTGACCTTTCTATTAGCAGCCAAATTTTTCAATGGAAAATGCATTAGCTTCCTAGGGAACCCATCAGCTTCTTAGGCAATGATTGTTAAATATATGGAAAGTAATTAGATATATAATATTGAGACAAAACTACTAAAAGAGAAGAAGAAAGA
>NW_006924359.1:3362-4005 GCF_000298275.1 Orycteropus afer afer
ACCCGACTCATAGCGACCCCTCCTTGGGTTTCCAAGGCAGTATCACTACAGAAGTAGATTGCCCCATCTTCCTTCTGAGGAGTGGCTGGTGGTTTTGAACTGCCAGCCTTCTGGTTAGCAATCAAGTGCCTTAGGCACTAAGCTACCAGAGCTCCTATATGATTTTCTATAGTATTAGTTAACTTATGAGAGAAAACTGAAGTTGACATTTTCTTGTCTAAATATATTTTGTGTTTATCAGTAGGTGTTTGTGTATATAAAATATACTTGTGAAAGCATTAACCAATTTTTACTTATCCATTTATACAGAAGAAAAATTGTATTATAATCAAAGTCAATTATTATACTATGGTAGTGGTAGTAAAGAATATATTTATATAGTATTAAAACATCTTCAGTAACTTAAAATTTTAAGTTTATTATTTTTAACTTATGATTTTCCAAAAAATACACATACACAAAATTAGGGAGAATAATATAATTAACCTACATGTACTCATCATCTAATTTCAAAAAATTATTAACTTATGTAATTTCATCTGCAATATATCTGAATATACTTGTAAGATAAAGATTTCATGTTTAAAAGCTTAAATGTAATATTATTATTGCAGATAAGAATACTAACATTTTTAAAACAATT
>NW_006924359.1:4470-7380 GCF_000298275.1 Orycteropus afer afer
AACGTCAATATTTTCTCCATTTATCATGATGTTGCTTATTGGTCAAGTTGTGAGGATTTTTGTTTTCTTGATGTTGTGAGGTAATCCATACTGAGGGCTGTAGTCTTTCATCACCATCAGGAAGTGCTTCAAGTCCCTCACTTTCAGCAAAGTTGTTTCATCTGCATATCATAGGTTATTAATGAGTCTTGCTCCAATCCTCATCTCTCATTCCTTTTCAGATAGTCCAGCTTCACAGATAATTTGTTCAGCATATGGATGAATCTCAACTAAACTCACTGCCATCGAGTTGATTCATAATGACCCCTTCTTGAATTTCTGAGGCAATATCTCTATGGAACTAGTTTGGCCAATCTTCTTTCCAAGGAGTGACTGGTGGGTTTGAACCACCAGCTTTCTAATTAGCAGTCAAATAGCTTAGGCAAGGCTACAACATAATGCATACTTTTCCTGATTTTAAATCACACAGTATCCAATAGTTCATTATAATCACTTCCTCTTGGTTTATGTATAGGTTCCCTATTAGCACAATTAATTGTTCTGGAATTCCCATTCTTCAAAATGTTATCCATAATTTGATATGCTCTACACAGCAGAATGCCTTTGCATAGTCAATAAAACACAAGTAAACATCTTTATGGTATCTTTTACTTTCACTCAAGATCCTATTGACATCAGTCATGATAGCCCTTATTCCACATCCTCTCCTGACTCTGGCTTGAATTTCCAGAAGTTCTCTGTCAATGTACAACTGCAACCATTTTTTAATTATATTCAGCAAAATTAAACCTGTGTGTGATAAAAATTATATTGTTCAATGATTTTCACTTTCTTTCGGATCATCTTTTTTTGGAATAGGCACAGATATTGATCTTTTTCAGTCAGCTGTCAAGGTTGCTGTCCCCAAAATTTCCTAGAATAGATGATGGACTCCTGCTACAATTTAATATCATATTGAGTTAGTGCTCAAATTTAACAATACATCTGTTAGTATATGTTTTATTTGCCATTTATTTATTTTATTTGTTAATTTAATTGTTGCAACATGAGAATTGATTTATATATCACTGACATTTCTTTTAATCGATGGATTTCTTGTTTACATTTATATATATATATATATATATATACGTATATGTGTGTGTGTGTGTGTGTGTATGTATATATGCATATATATATATTCAAACCCACCAGCCACTCCTCGGAAGGAAGGTTGGGCAATCTACTTCCGTAGTGATACTGCCTCAGAAACCCAAGTTTGGGTCACTATGAATCAGGTCCGACTCGATGGCATATAACAATAACAATAACAATATAAATATATATATAGTAAGTCAGCAGGGTGCAGTAGGAAGAAGGTGTTTGGAGCACCCAGGGGCAGGCTGCATGAGCCAGCTGGGCACAAGAGACCCAGAAGTGAGTGGAGCAGTTTGGAACAACTGAGAGAGACAAACTTTCCTTTCATTTTATTGTACTGTGGTGGCTTGAGTATTGTTGTGAGGCTTAAGACTATGCTACCAGTGTTTCAAATGCCAGCAGGGTTACCCACAGTGAGCAGGTTTCAGTGGAACTTTTAGACCAAGACAAACTCAGAAGAAGGAAGAAGTCATCCACTTCTCAAAAAAAATAACCAGTGATAACCTTATGAAAAACATGTGAAAAACTGATATATTACTGGAAAAATTCATAAATAACCCTGGAACATTGTCCAATAGAGAGCCAGAAGATGAGCCCCTCAGGCCAGAAGCCACTCAAAATATGGCTGGAGAAGAACTGCTGCCTCAGAGAACAGCTGACCTTAATAATACAGATAGAGTAAAGATTTCATGACCTCAATTTGTGATGCAGCACTTCTCAAGATGAGAAGAAACAGCTGCAAACATCCATTAATAATCAGAATATGGAATGTACAAAGTATGAATCTAGGAAAAATGGAAATAGTAAAAAATGGAATGGGATGCATAATGATTGATATTCTAGATATTAGTGAGCTGAAATTAACTGGTTTGGGCCGTTTTGAATTACACAATCATATGATCTGCTATGCCAGGAATGATAAATTGAAGAGAAATGGTGTGTCATTCATCATCACAAAGAATGTATCAAGATCTATTCTGAAGTACCAGGGTGTCAGTGATAGGTTCATATCCATATGCTTACAAGGAAAACCAGTTAATACTACTATTATGGAAATTTACACAACAGCCACCAAAGCCAAAGATGAGGAAATTGAGGATTTTTACCAACTTCTGCAGGATGAAATTCACCAAACATGCAATCGAGGTGTGTTTATTTTCACTGGTGACTGGAATGCAAAAGTTGGAAACAAAAAAGAATCACTAGTAGTTGGAAATTATGACATTGGTGGTAGAAATAACCCTTGAGATCACATGATAGAGTTTTGCAAGACCAACAACTTGTTCATTGCAAATACATTTTCTCAACAACACAAATGGTGACTATACATGTCAACTTTGCCAGATGGGGTACACAGGAATCAGATGAACTACATCTATGGCAAGAGGCAATGGAGAATCTCAATATCTTCAGCAAAAACAAGGCCAGGAAATGATTGTGAAACAGACAATCAACTACTCTGTTGATGAACTATAATGTCCATGTTCATGTTGAAGTTGAAGACAATAAAAAAGAAGTCCACAAGAGCCAAAATATGACCTTGATTACATCCCTCTGGAATTTAGAGACCAGCTATAGAATAGATTTGATGTATCAAACACCAATGACCAAAAAACAGAGGCATTGTGGGATGACATAAAGAACATCATCCATGAAGAAAGCAAAAGGTCATTAAAAAGACAGGAAAGGAAAAAAAAAAAAGAAAAAGAGACCAAAAAGGACTTCAGAAGAGACTCTGAGAGTTGTCCTTGAATGGAAAGTAGCTAAAGAAAA
>NW_006924359.1:7755-8973 GCF_000298275.1 Orycteropus afer afer
AGAATACCCATTGAGATGTTTCAACAAATGGATGCCACACTAGAGGCACTCATTCAGATTTCCAAGAGATTTGGAAGACAACTACCTGGACAACTGACTAGAAGAGACCCATATTTGTACCCATTCCAAAGACAGGTGATCCCACAAAATGTGGAAATTATTGAACAATATCATTAATATCACACACAAATAAAATCAAACTGAAGATAATTCAAAAATGGTTGTAACAGCTTATTGACAGACAACTTCCAGAAATGCAAGCTGAATTCAGAAAAGAACATGGAACTAGGGATATCATAGCTGATGTCAGATGGATCTTGACTGAAAGCAAAGAATACGAGAAAGTTATTTACTTGTGTTTTATAGACTGTGCTAAAGCACTCAATTGTGTGGATCATAACAAATTATGGATAACCTTGAGAGGAATGAGAATTCAAGAACACTTCAGTGTACTCATGAGGAACCTGTACATAGACTAGGAGGATGTCATTCGAAAAGTACAAGGGGATACTACATGGTTTAAAATCAGGAATGGAGTGCATCAGGTTTGTATCCTTTCGCCATGCTTAGTCAATCTGCATGCTGAGCAAATAATCTGAGAAATTGGACTATATGAAGAAGAACGTGGCAACAGGATTGGAGCAAATTTTGTTAACAACCTGCAATAAGCCAATGACACAACTTTGCTTTCTGAAAGTAAAGATGACTTGAAGCACTTACTGATGAAGATTGAAAACTACTGTCTTCAGTATGGTTTGTTGTTCTTGTTAGGTGCTGTTGAGTCATTTTCAATTCATAGTGACCACATGCACAGCAGAATGAAACACTGCCTGATCCCGCACCAGCTCCATGATCCCTGCTATACTTGAGCCCATGATCGCAGCCACCATGTCAATCCATCTCATTGAAGGCCTTCCCCTCTTTTGTCAATCCTCCACCCTACCAAGCATGACGTTTCTCCAGGGAATGGTCTCTTCTGACAACATGACCAAAGTAGGTGAGAAGAAGTCTGGCCATTCTCGCTTCCAAGGAGCATTTCGGGTGCACTTCCTCCAGGACAAATCTGTTATGTTAGTTCTTTTAGCAGTCCATGGTACTTTCAGCATTCTTCACCAACAACACAACTCAAAAGCATCAACTCCTCTTCAGTCTTCCTTATTCATTATCCAACTCTCACATGCGTACAAGGCAATTGGAAATATCATGGCTTGTGTCAGG
>NW_006924359.1:11689-13902 GCF_000298275.1 Orycteropus afer afer
GACAGTGTTTTGTTCTGATGTGCATAAGGTCACTATGAGTCGGAGATGACTCAACGGCACCTAGCAACAATAACATACACACACACACACACACACACACACACACAACTTTTTTTCTTATAAATAGTAGGTCAGTTATATTGCTTGTACATTTGACTTTGGTTTTTGTTTGCAGCTGCTTTGCCCATTTTGAGTTCTGCCACATCAGCAAATGCAGGTCCCAAAAGATTTATTCTATCCACATCACTAAAGTTGGTTCTACTCTGAGGAGGCTGCTCTTTCCCAGTCATATCTTGAGTGTACTCTGACCTGAGGGTCTCATATTCCAGCAGTATATCACACAATGTTTCAGAACTATTCATAAACTTTTCCAGTAATATATCAGACAGTGTTTCACTGCTGTTTATGGTCAATTCTTTGAGAAGTGAATGGTCTCTTTCTTCTTCTGAGTCTTCTTAGCCTAGAAGCTCCACTGAAACCTGTCCACTGTAGGTAACCCTGTTGGCATTTGACATACTGGTGGCATAGCCTCCAGCCTCAAAGCAACACACAAGCCACCACAGTATGACAAACTGACAGACAACTTTGTCTGCCTTAGTTATTACAAACCACCTCTGGCTCCCTTCCTTGTCTCCTTTATCTGTTCCAAACTGCCACCAACTCACTTCCTGGTCTCCCTTCACTTTTGCTCTTAGTAGATTATCCTTATTATTATTTTTCTCATGATTAACTCATAAATATTTATTATTCCATTGGAGCCACATAGTAATCATCTCCGTTAAGATATTAACAGATGTGTATGATCATAGATATATTTTTTCATTAAAGAACCACAACTCATTGCCATTGAGTCAATTTCAACTCATAGTGACTGTGGTGGTTATGTTTGTGTGTCATCTTGGCTGGGCTTTGTTGAGTGGCTGGGCAGCTGTTGGTAGTTATTCCCTATGATGAGACTGGCAATCAGCTCCATGGTGGGATCTACCACAAGCAGCTGAGTAGCTGCTTTGGGTATGTGGTCTGCTTCCTGTATATAAGAAGCAGCTTTGGGAATGGTCTCTAGCTTATGGCACCTTGAACCGTGCAGGTAGCCGTGTCATTGTTCAGCAGCCTACCATGCTCTGCTTACCTTGGAAATTACAAAGGACTTGAATTAATGACCTGCCGTATGGTTTGGTAACATCAAGAGTGTGCTGTTTTATTTGTCGACCTTGGGCTTGTTAGCCTCAGCAGCCAGTAGCTGCATGAGTGAAGAGATCCCTCTAGTTTCAGTGGGCTGGGAGCAAGAGGCAGAGCTGAGCCCAAGGTTGGAGGCCTATCACCCAGCACCTAGAACCTGGCACTTTGAACTGTGTCTTAAAACCTCCAAACAGTGAGAGAATAATCTCCTGTCTGCGCAAGCCATCCCATCTGTGGTATATTTCTGTCAGAGTGGCACTAGGTAACCAGAACAGTGGCCCTATAAGACTGAGTAGAAGTGCCCCATATGATTTTCAAGTCCACAATCTTGATGGAAAAGGACTGCCACATCTTTCTACTATAGAGTGGCTGTTGGGTTCAAATTGGCATTAAGTTAGCAGTTAAATATTTTATCCTTGTACCACCATGGCTCCTTGTTTTTTCATTAGATGTCAAAAAATGGTCATCTTCTTACTTTATCTCCTTTAATTAATTACTGGAATAATTCTATAAAAAGAAACTCTACTTATCAACAATTTGGTTATCCCTAATAGAGGGAAAGCAGGATAAAAGCAGTATTTTTTTTTTCCATATAATTACCAATTTTTTAAAATAAATAACAAACTTTTTAAGAACAGTTTTAAATTCACATAAAAATTGTCAAGATAGTAGAGAGTTCCTATAATACCCAAACCCAACATTTTCTTATTAATATCTTATATAAATGTAGAGCATTTGTTACATTGATGAAGAAGTAATAATACATTATTCTTAAGTACATTCCATAATTTATTCATTTTTTCCTTAGTTTTCTACATGATATACCTTTCCTGTTCCAAGATCTCAACCAAAACAAAACATCATATTTAACTCTTCTTTTGTCCTCAGATTATTGTTGGCTGTTGGTTTCTCAGAATTTTCTTATTTTTAAAGACCTTGACAAAATTGTGGAGAATTGATAAGGTATTTTGTACGGCATTGCTCTGTTTGTGCATAGAATGATTTGAAATGGGATTCAGATGATGTTTCCCTCA
>NW_006924360.1:0-4276 GCF_000298275.1 Orycteropus afer afer
GCCTTAGAGATCAGAAGAACTAGATGGTGCCTGGCTACCAATGCCAACCACTCAGGAAAGGATCAAATCTGGAGATCCTGGATAGAGTGAGAGGGAAAACGTGGAACAAAATCCAAAAACTCAATAATGACCAGAATTACTCATCATGAAATCTGATGAGACTCCCAATACTGTGGCCCTGGAATACATTCTGCGCCTGGAATAAAACTCACCCCCAGGGGCGGGTTCTCAGCCCAACAGTTAACAAGCTGTACATGCAGATCACTCAACTCAGAACAATGATCCCATATACTCTATGGGAACACATCCCTTAGAGCAATAGACCACGGGACACCAGAGGACCAGCATTCAAATTGAGGAAATGCAGGACAAACAGGAGTGCATAAATATGAGGGGCACAGGAGGAGGTTTACAGGGTAGGGAGGGTAGGAGACTGGGTAAGTGTTGGACATGGCAAATGGGGAATGAAACTAAATGTACGTGTTACGTTGAATGTAAAACAAGCTCTTAAAATAAAACAATGAAAATAATAATAAAAAGATTTACAGCCTTGGAAACCTGATGGGGGTCACTGTGAGTTGGATTTGACTTGATGGCAGTGAGTTTGGTTTTTTGAAGTTAGATCATCTGTCATTGTCTCAAAGTGGAGGAAATCAATGATTCACTAGAATTTTCTTTCCCATTTTATTTATATTTTTAATATTTAAAACCTAGCAGTATAGGTGATATTTTAAAGTACTCTTCCAGTAAATGTATCTTTTGGAAGGACTTCAATTCATTACTACTATAAATTACTTACTCATCACACCACCTCTCAGTGTTTCCCTCCTTCCCCTGTTATCTATGCCAATGCTATTAACTTATATTTTATCTGCACCGAACTTTATCAACTGTTAGAACAATACCTCGAATTCTCCAAATTCATAACTTCATTTTAAGGAATTTTTTTTTTTTAAAAAGGGGGATGTTCATTAAATAAAAACCTTTCAGTCTACAAATACCATAGTCATCCATTTAATCTGGAAAATAAGGTAATTTGAAAACTCTGAGCACCAGAAATCACTGGGTTGAATTCAGTTCCTTTGCTGCTATAAAATGAACTTGCTATAAATTTGGTAAGATTCAAAGGTGCATTTTATATGATGGAGAAATCAATCCCAACAATCAAATCAATTCTTTTGAAAGGAAAAAGGAGGAAATAACATTGACACTGTACCTACTTTCTGCTCAATATTTCATATATCTCACTCAGTTTTCACAAGAAAATCACAGGATAGGTACATTAGTTTAATTTTATCAATAGATAACTTAAATAACCTGGTCAGTGTTATCCATCCAGTAAAAGGTATACCCACATGTGTTTGACATCAAGTGTTTTACTCCTGCTGCCTCATGTAAACCCACTGCCATTGAGTTGATTCTGACTCATAGCAACCCCCACTGGGTTTCTGAGGCAGTAAATCTTTACATAAGTAGATTGCCCAGGCTTTCTTCTGGGCAGTGGCTGGTGGGTTTGAGCTGCCAACCTTCTGGTTATTAGTCAAATGCCTTAGGCACTACACTACGAGATCTCTTTTGCCCTGAATTTGCCTTTGCTGCCTGCTGTAGACATTCTTTAAAACAGTTCTTAAATTTTGAAACTATTTAACTCCTGTAATCCTTTAGGACAAATATTTAATTCACTGTATTAGATTTGGGAGCTCTAGTGGCATGGTACCTAAGGCATTTGACTGCTAACCAGAAGGCTGGTAGTTCAAACCCTCCAGCCACTGCTCAGAAGGAAGGTTGAGTAATGTACTTCCATAGTTATACTGCCTCGGAAACCAAAGGAGGAGTCACTAGGAGTCAGATCGACTCAATGGCAGTGAGTCTGAGTGAGTATTAGATTTACAGCAGTAATACTACACTAGCAACATTTACTGAGCTTTAACTATGAGTCAGGTATTGTGCTAATGATGCAATGCACACTGTTCAATCTTCTAAAATACTAAGATGTAGTTCTTACTTCTAAGATGTAGTTAATAATAACCAATATTTGTGTAGTTCTTATGTAGTAGGGACTATTGTCAGCACCTTACATACATTAACTGACATAATTTTCAAGAAGTGGATATTCTTTTATCTCCATTTTGCAGTTGAAGAAACTAAGACATAAGAAGATTAAGTATCTTGATCAAGGTAATCAAGGAGAAGTGTGGAGGTGAGATTCATACCAAGAGAATCTGGCTGTAGGGTCCTTGCTCATTACTTGTCTTATTTTGAGGATGAAAAGACAACTCAGAAAAGTAAATTGAGGAAGATTATTAAGGTTTAAATGACCAAATAAGGTTTATAAGAATATGTGTGTACTATCAAGTGACTGATTTCTAAGAACTGTATACTTGCTTGTTTAGGTTGCATCATAATGAACTATAGATTTTTAAAATAACAAACTAATAATTTTTTGTGATAATATTCCTTGTCATCTAAGAGGAAGCATTAAGAACTCAACATTCTGAGATGACTTAAAATGAATTTCATGAATGTCCACCTGTTACTGTCATGTAGTGTAGAACAGTGGAGTCTAGAAGAGCCATCGGCATGGGTACAGTTATTTGTACCAATACTAAGTAGTCCCAGATCACCATGTTTTAAATATCTTTTTCTTTGTGGTCAGGCATTTTAACAGCCACTTGATGTTGACACTGTGCAACAATGGTTATGTATTACATATATTATATTATTACATAATTATATATTATTATATATCTTATATTTTATTCTTGTCTAGCATCTTCTAATTTGCTATTGAGAGGGAATTGCCAAAAAGATGAGTCAATTGGTTAGTATTTCCAAATAGGAATATGTGAAATACTGGAGTCTGAGGATGTATTCTTATCCTTCTCCCCACTTGTCTGTCAGCTTGGTGTACTGTGGTGGCTTGTGTGTTTCTGTGAGGCTGTAGGCTATGCCACTAGTATGTCAAATACCAGTAGGATCACCCATGTGAACAGGTTTCAGCAGAGTCTCCAGACTAACACAGGCTCAGAAGAAGGGAGGGGCCATCTAGTTCTCATAGTGTTAGCCAGTGAAAATGTTATGTACAGCAGTGAAACACTGTCTTATATATTACTTGAAAACTTGACCAATAGCTCTGAAACATTGTTTGATATAGTGCCAGAAGATGAGCACCTCAGGTTGGAAGGCACTCACAATAAGAGCTGCCTTCTCAAAGTAGTTGTTGTTATGTGCCGTCATGTCAGACCTGACTCATAGCGACCTCTCCTGGGCTTTCTGATCATAGATGTATCACTAAGGAAGTAGATTGCCCCACCTTCCTTCTAAGGAGTGGCTTGTGGGTTTGAACCACCAGACTTCTGGTTAGTAGTCAAGTGCTTAAGGCACTATGCTACCAGAGTGGACCTTAATGAATGGATGGAGTAAGGCTTTCAAGACTTTGATTTCCTGAGGTGGCATGACTCAAAATGGGAAGAAACAGCCACAAAAATTCATTAATATTTGGAATGTGGAATGTATAAGGTATGAATGTAGAAAAATTGGAAGTTGGTCAAAAATGAAATGGAACACATAAAGATCGCTATTATAGGTATTAGTGAGCTGAAGTAGACTGTTTTTGGCCATTTTGAATCATAAATTATATGATCTACTACACCACAATGACAAATTGAAGAGGAATGGCATATATTCATCATCACAATGACTGTTTCAAGATCTATTCTGAAGTACAATGCTATTAGTAGTCGGATAATACCAATATGCCTATAAGAAAGACCAGTTACTACTATGATTATTCAGATTAATGCACCAACCACTAAGGAAGAGGAAATTGAAGATTTTCACTAATCTCTGCAGTCTGAACCTGACCAAACAATGCAATCAAGAAGTGTTGATTATTACTGGTGATTGGAATGCAAAAGTTGGAAACAAAGAAGAATCATCGGTAGTTGGAAAATAAGGCCTTGGTGATAGAAATGATGATGAAGATTGCATGATAGGACTTTGCAAGACTGACCTATTCATTGCAAATATCCTTTTCAGCAACATAAATGGTGGCTATACACATGGACCTCACCAGATGTAATAAACAGGAATCAGATCAACTACATCTGTGGAAAGAGGTAACAGAGAAGCCCAATATGTTTAGTCAAATAAGACCAGGAGCTGACTGTGGAACAGACCATCAATTGTTCACATGCAAGTTTAAGTTGAAGCTGAAGACAATTAAACCAACCCCATGAGAGCTCATATATGACCTTAATTATATCCCACCTGAATT
>NW_006924360.1:4581-6351 GCF_000298275.1 Orycteropus afer afer
AATTGCAATATTGAAAGATTCTGTGGGTTAAATATTGAATAATGAAGGAAACATCAAAAGAAGATGAAAGGAATACATACAGTGACTGTACAAAACAAAACTAATGGGTATTCATCTATTGCAGGAGGTGGCATATGATCAAGAACCAATGGTATTGAAGGAAGAATCGAAGCTGCACTGAAGGAATTGGCAAAGAACAAGCTCCAGGAACTGATGGAATACCCATTGAGATGTTTCAACAAACAGATACTGCACTGGAGGTACTTATTTGTCTGTGCCAAGAAATTTGGAAGACAGCCATCTGGCCAACTGACTGGAAGAGATTCATATTTGTACCATTCCAAAGAAAGGTGATCCCACAGAATGTGAAAGTTATCCAACAATATCATTAATATCACAGGCATCTAAAATTTTGCTGAAGATAATTACAAAATGGTTACAACAGTATATTGACAGAGAACTTCCAGAAATGCAAGCTGGATGCAGAAGAGGACATGGAATGAGGGATATCACTGCTGATGTCAGATGGATCTTGGCTGAAAGCAAAGAATACCAGAAAATGTTTGCCTGTGTTTTATTGGATAGGCAAAAGTATTTGACTGCGTGGAGTATTATCTGTAACAAATTACAGATAATATTGAGAAGAATGGGAATTCCAGATCACTTGATTGGCTCATGAAGAACCTGCTCATAGACCAGGAGGCTGTCATTTGAACAGAACAAGGAGATACTGCATGGTTTAAAATCAGGAAGGGTGGGTCAGGGTTGTATCCTTTCACCATACTTATTCAATCTGTATGCTGGGCAAATAATCCCAGAAGCTGGACTATATGAATAAGAACATGCCATCAGGATTGGAGGATGACTCATGAACAATCTGCAATATGCAGATGATACAACCTTGCTTACTGAAGATTAAAACTGCAGTCTGGATTACACCTCAACAACTGGACCAATAAGTAGCACCATGATAAATGGAGAAAAGATTATAAAGTTGTTAAAGATTTCATATTACTTGGATCCACAATCAACACCAATGGAAGCAGCAGTCAAGAAATCACATGACATATGGCACTGGGCAAATCATCTGTAAAAGACCTCTTTAAAGTTTTGAAGAGCAAAGATGTCACTTTGGGGACTAAGATATGCCTAAGACAAGCCATGGTATTTTCAATCACCTCATATGCAGGTGAAAACTGGATAATGAATAAGGAAGACAGAAGAATTCATGGTTTTGAGATGTGCTGTTGGTGAAAAATACTGAAAACACTATGGACCGCCAGAAGAATGAATAAGTCTGTCTTGGAAGAAGTGCAGCCAGAATTCTCCTTGGAAGCAAGAATGGCCAGATTTCGTTTTACCTACTTTGGTAATGTTGCCAGAAGGGACCACTCTCCAGAGAAGGAGATCACGCTTGGTAAAGTGGCAGGTCAGTGAAAAAGATTCTCAACAAGATGGATTGACACAGTGGCTGAAATGATGAGCTCAGGTATAGCAAGGATTATGAGACTGGCACAAGACTGGGCAGTGTTCTGTTCTGTTATACATAGGGTCACTAAGAGTCAGAACTGACTTGATGGCACCTAACAACAACACTGCAGAAAATTATTCTATGTTTAAAATCCATCACACTTCATGTTCAAGTCTTCCAAGTGGACCAATGTTCCTGAATATTTGCCTTTGCCTACAGAGGGCTAATGATGTTTTATAGATGAACATAACCAACCTGCTCAACTTATTTATTTTAAGGTCATACAAAAGAGATTTGGA
>NW_006924360.1:8916-10135 GCF_000298275.1 Orycteropus afer afer
AAAAGGCTGGCGGTTCAAACCCACCAGCCACTCCTCAGAAGGAAGGTTGGGCAATCTACTTCCATAGTGATACCACCTCGGAAACCCAAGGAGGGGTTGCTATGAGTCTGATCCAACTCCATGGCAGTGAGTTATCCTCATCCTAGTGCCACCTTACTTCCCAGGTCAAATGCTGTCTAACTACAATATTGCTTTCCAAATTCAAATATAAAGAAGAGAGACTCTGGTGAGCTGGTCCAGGGTCTGGGGTCCTGTGGTTCAGAGGTCCCTTAGTCACTCAGGTGGGATGTAGGAGCAGACTTTCTGAGAAGGAAGCCTGAACAAAGCAGCAGATTGATTTATAATATTACTGTACTGACAGAGCTGGTACCAAAGTACTTGGACCAAATTGTCCCTAAATAATAATCACTGCTCTTAGTAAAATTAGGGAGCTCTAGTGGTGTAGTGCCTAAGGCATTTGACTGCTAACCAGAAGGCTGGTGGTTCAAACCCACCAGCCATTCCTTGGAAGGAAGATTGTGCAATCTACTTCTGTAGAGATACTGCCTCGGAAACCCAAGGAGGAGTGACTATGAGTAGAATGCATTTGATGGCAGTGAGTTTGTTTGTTTTTGTTTTGAGTAAAACAATGTCTCCTGAAATTTTCATTCTTTTACAAAAATGATAAAATGAGTTGGGTATTCTAACTCAGTCAGTTAGCACTTTGTGTTTCTGTCTTTGTTTCATGTTGTTGTTGTTATAGTTAGGTGCAGTCAAGTCATCTCCAACTCATAGTGACCATATGCACAGCAGAATGAAACACTGCCCTGTTCCACGCCAGGTCCGTGATCCTTGCTATACTTGAGCCCATCACTGCAGCCACTGTGTCAATCCATCTCGTTGAGGGCCTTCCCCTCTTCCATCGACCCTCCACCTTACCAAGCATGACATCCTTCTCCAAGGAATGATCCCTCCTGATAACATGACCAAAGTAGGTGAGACAAAGTCTGGCCATTTTGCCTCCAAGGAGCATTCCAGCTGCACTTCCTCCAGGACAGATTTGTTAGTTCTTATAGCAGTCCATGCATTCTTTTCCAGCACCACAACTCAAAAGCATTAATTCTTTTTCAGTCTTCTTTATTCATTGTCCAGCTCTTGCATGCATATGAGGGGAGTGAAAATATCATGGCTTATGTCAGGCACACCTTAGTCCTCAAGGAGACATCTTTGCTCCTCAGCA
>NW_006924360.1:11245-12512 GCF_000298275.1 Orycteropus afer afer
GGCTTAAATTTTTTCCTCAGTTTTTTCAGCTTTGTTTCATAACCTTTTCAAATAAGTCAGAGTTAAATGATTTTATTATCAAACCAAATTAATGAGAAATCTGAAATTACATTTTAGGCTTAACCCATCTACTTGGTTAATTGGACATCAAACAGAAAAAAACTGGGTTTAGTAAGATCTGTAGTTCAAAGATTTGCTAATCAGTCACTGCTCCAATTTTGGTTGAGGAAACTACTAATTATACGTGAACACTCAATCGCTTTATGTGTATAGCCAGCCAAACTGGATTCAGGAATTCTAGGTTTAAGCCCTTATTTGCTCTATGTATCAAGAGTTGTACTGTATTTCTAATTTCCAGTTTCCTTTTGGGAAAACCTGTAAGTTGGAAAACTTTTAGTAAAACTTTTCTGCTTCCCATAGTCTCCAAGTAATTTTTCTATTTAGTAAATTCTGTAGCATTTTTCAGATATCGGAAGTCTGTAACTGTCATAAAGGTAATACTAACTGGTCTTTCTTTCTTTCTTTCTTTCTCTTTGGTGTATTAGTGACCCTTTTCCCTTTTTAGGAATAATCACTCATTCATTCATATAAAAGAAAGCATCTCTGACAGAGATGGATCTGACAGACATATATGCAACTCTCCCCAACAGATCCAGGTGTAAACTAACTGCTTGCTCTTCATTAAACTAAGCCGAAAAAACAAAAAACAAGTCAAATGCCATAGAATAGTTTTGATTCCTAGAGATCCTATTGGACAAAGTAGAAACTCTCATAGGGTTTCCAAGGCTATACATCTGATGGAAACAGACTGCCATATCTTTGGAATCTCTGGCTTTTCAGTTAGCAGAGAGCACTTAACAAGTGAGCCATAGGGCTCCTTCTTCATTATACTATACACACAAAAAAAAAGTTAAAAAAGGTACATACGATTATTCATTGTGGTTAGCAAAATTATTTTTGCTTCATTTGAAATGATGCACTTGAAAATGCTGCATTTTCTAGATGAATTAAAACCACAAGCAAATCTAAGATGGAAAACAATCCCATGAAAAAAAAGGTAGTAACCTTTCTGCATCATGTACTATGTGCCAGTTTGGTAAAGCAGAGAGTCAGCAAAAAAGAGAGAGCCCTTTAAAGAGATGGATTGACACAGTGGCTACAGCAATGGTTCTAACACAACAATTGTGAGGATGGCACAGGACCTGGTATGTTACGTATAAGGTCCCTATGACTTACCAATGACCGTCAACTCAACAGCACCTAATAA
>NW_006924360.1:14227-14733 GCF_000298275.1 Orycteropus afer afer
ATGTTCATCTGCTTCATATCAACACCCACAGGGTTTCTAAGGCTATACATCTTTATGGAAGCAGACTGCCTCATCTTTCTCCCATAGAGTAGCTGGTGGATTCCAATCATTGACCTTTTGGTTAGCAGCTTGATGCTTTAACCACAATGCTATAAGAGCTCTTTAATTTGTATTATACTTGTCATTTTTAATTTGAGTTTTTCAAGATTATTTTTTAAAGTTAGAATTTTGATTTTAAGATAGTACTACTGACAGATATAAATGATTTTGTTCCTATGTTTTTAAATTAATAAATTTAAAATAAGTTTACTATTTAAAATTTTATATAGTATTGTTTAAGCTACTACTGGAGAAGTTTAGACTAATTAGGTTTATAAGTAATGGTTAAGCATTTAGCAGGATGTTGTTTACTAGATTTGTAAATCTTTCTTGTTAGGTGTTTGAAGTTCTTCAAGGATTTGGATGTACTAAAATTTGTAATAGCAGTTTAAACTGCTTAGGAAATC
>NW_006924361.1:0-5499 GCF_000298275.1 Orycteropus afer afer
TTCTGGTTAGCAGTCAAGTGCCTTAGGCACTATGATACCAGAGTTCCCATTAGCTATTAGAGAGATAAAAATCAAAAGAACAATGAGATACCTTCTTTCTCCAGCACTAGTAGCAAAGTTCAACAAGACAAAAACAAATGCTGGTGAGGTTGTGGAGAGATTGGGACTCTCCTACACTGCTGGTGGGAATGTAAAATGGTACAACCATTGTAGAAAGCAGTATGGTGATTCTTTCAAAAGTTGGAATTAGAAATACCATTTGACCCAGCTATTCCATTACTAGGTATATACCCTAAAATAGTGACAGCCACAACAAGAACAGACATATACACACCAGTGTTCATCGCAGCACTGGTTACAATAGCCAAAAGATGGAAACAACCTAGGTTTCCATCAACTGAGGAATAGATATTCAAACTATGGTATATACATTCAATGGAATACTATGCAATGCTAAAGAATAATGTAGAATCTGCAAAACACCACATAACGTGGATGAGCTTGGATTACATTATGCTGAGTGAAATAAGTCAATCACAAAATGTCAAATATTGTATTAGTCTGTTATTGTAAAAGTTAAGGAAATGTTTATCTATAGAAGGAAATTTTCTTTGTTGGTTACCCAGGGTGGGAGTGACCACTGTTAGATAGATAGAGAAAAGTATTGATTTGGGTGAAGAGAAGGGCAATGTACCAAATATGAGTGACCAGTATGGCATCATTGAGGATGAGAAAGACATAGAGAGGTATATGGGAGGTAGAGACAAAAAAGATGAACCCTATTGCACATACAGAACTGCATTGTCAGTGAAGGCAAACATGGGTATATGGGTGGATAGATGGGTGGTCAGGCTGAAAGATTATGTATGTCTATGAAATGGGGAGTGTATCCAAGAACATGTATAGGGTTATCAGAGAATGGTCCTATAAGTTTATGTGAATGATCAGAATTCCCAGGTGTATAGTTGAGCCGACAAATGGCAAGGTTGTGGTCACTGCTTGGTCACAGCCAGCTACCCAGAGGGACAGAGTAGTTGAACCTGTGGGCTTGGGGCCATAGTCACAGAGGACATCAAGCTCAATCGACATAACATACTGTGGAAAACATTGTTCCACCTCCTACTTTGGCAAGTAGCAACTGGGATCTTAAAAGCTAGCAAGCTGCCATCTAGATGCAAAGATGAGTCTCTCCTCATCCAGAGCAAAGAAGAATGAAGAAAACCATGATTCATGGAAACAATTAGTCCTAGTGACTGGTACACCATGCGATCTGCAGCCTATACGACTATGAGACCAGAAGAACTAGATGGTGCTCAGCTAGCACTGTCATCCACTTGGAAGGGAATCTATGTAGGAGATCCTTGATAGAGAGGGAGAACAATGTGGAACAAAACTCAAAATCACTTGGAGGGGAAAAAAAAGTGTGTGGGAGGGACAGTTTTGCTGGTCTGATAGTGCCTGGTGGAACCACTGAGACTATGGCCCCTAACTGCCGTTCAGTTCTGGAATTGAACACATACCTGTGGTTTCTAGTCAAATAAAAGACAGGCATATGAGTTGAACACTCACCTGAGGTAGATGCACTCCTTGGAGAGAACAATCATGAGAGAAAAGAGGGCTGCTTATGCACAGGCAGAGAGCTCAGGGGGCAGGAGTGCATGGAGGGATGGACACTGGAATGAGGTGACTATCAGGAGGAAGTGGGAGAGGATCTGTTGCATTGTGGTAAACTGATCAATGTCATGAGACAAAGTATATGTGAACTGCTGTATGGAAAGTGAATTTGCTTTGTAAATATTTACCCAAATCACAATAAAAAAAAAGAAAAAGATAATAGAGTGACAGATTGGATGATAAAACAAAATCCATCACTAGGCTATCTACAAGAGACACACCTTAGAGACAAAGACAAAAGTAGACTAAAAATCGAATGTTGGAAAAAGATATATCAAGCAAATGGCAACAGAATGAGAGCAGGAGTGGCAATAATAATTTCTGATCGAACTGACTTTAAGACAAAAAACACCACAAGGGACAAGATGGACATTGTATATTGATTAAGGATCAATTGAACAAGAGGTTAGAACCATAATAAATGTCTATGGACCTAATGAAAGATCCATAAAATTCATAAATCAGATTTTACAAAAGTTGAAAAGCCAAACAGATGACTCCACAGTCATAGTGAGAGACTTCAATACACCACTTTCTTTGAAAGATAGCACAACTGGAAAGAAACTCAACAAAGATGCAGAAGAGCTAAATAATACAAACCATCAACTTGAACTTACAGACATCTACAAAGTGCTTCATCCAACAGCAATACTATATACATTCTTTTCCAGTGCACCTGGAATATTTTCCATAGCAGACCATATGTTAGGCCATAAAGCAAGCTTTAATAAATTTAGAAATATTGAAATACTGCAAAGCATCTTCTCTGGTCATAATGCTATCAAATTAGAAATCAACAATAGGAAGATCAACAGGAAAAGAGTAAACACATGGCAACTGAACAACACCCTCCTTAAGAAAGACTGGGTAATAGAAGAAATAAAAATGAAATTCAAATATTCCTTGAATCAAATGAGAATGAAAACACAACATACCAAAATCTTTGGGACACAACAAAAGCAGTGATCAGAGGCCACATTATAGCAAAAAAAAAAAAAAAAAAAAAAAAAAAAATTGCACACATCAGAAAAGAACAAAGAGGCAAAATAAACACTTTAAGCCAACATCTCCAACAATTAGAATATGAACAGAAGAAAAGCCTATAGTCACCAGAAGAAAGGAAATAACAAAGGTTTGAACAGGAATCAATGAAATAGAAAATAGAAAGACAACAGAAAAAAATTAACAAAAAACAGAAATTACTTTTTTTGAAAAGATTTATAAAATTGACAAACTGCTGGCAAATTTAATAAATGAAAATAGAGAGAGAATACAAATAACATGAATAAGTAACAAAATGACTGAATCATAACAGAACCAACTGAAATAAAAAGGATAATATCAGGATATTGTAAAGAACTGTACTCCAACAAATTTGAAAATCTGGAAGAAATGGACAGATTTCAAGAAACACACTACTTATCTAAACTAACACAGACTGAGGTGGAAAGTTAAACAACATAACAAAAGAAGAAATGGAACAGGTCATAAAAGAAATTACCAACAACAAAAAAATCCTGGCCCAGATAGTTTCACTGGAGAATTCTACCAAATATTCAGAGAACTGACACTAATCTTACTCAAACTATTCCAAAACATGAAAAAGGGTGGAATCCTCCCTAATTCATTTTAGAAACTAAGCATAATCTTGATACCAAAACCAGGCAAACAAATCACTGAAAAGGCAAACTACAGACCAATATCCCTCATGAATATAGTTGCAAAAATCTTCAACAAAATCCTAGACAGTAGACTCCAACAACATATCAAGAAAATAATTCAATATGACCAAGTGGGTTTCACATCAGGTAAGCAAGGGTGGTTCAACATTAGAAAAACAATCAATGTCATACATCACATAAATTAAACAAAAGAAAAGAACCATAGGATCATATCAATCTATGCAGACAAGGCATTTGACAAAATCAAACACCGATTTCTGACCAAACACTAAGCAAAATGGGAATAAAAGGTACATTCCTCAACATAATAATGAGCATATGTGTATAACCAACCGCCAATGTTATTCTCAATGGAGAGAGAGTGGAAACATTCTTCTTGCTAACAGGTACCAGACAAGGATGCATTCTATCACCTCTTCTTTTCACACTGTACTGGAAGTCCTAGCCAGGCCAATAAGGAAAGGTAGTGAAATCAAAAACATTCAAATTGGTAAGGAAAAAGTCAAACTATTCCTATTTGCTGTTGATATGATCCTATACCTAGAAAACCTGAGACTCAGTCAAAAATCTACTGGAATTAATTGAGAGATTTAGCATCATGGCAGGATATCAGATCAACATCCGAAAAATCAGTTGGGTTCCTCTACCCCAGCAAATAGATTGCTGAAAAAGAAATAAGGAAATCAATACCATTCTCAATAGCTACCAAAAAAATAAAGTACTTGGGAATGAATCTTACCAGGAACACAAAAGGCCTGTAAAAAGAAAATTATAAAACACTACTTCAAGAAACTATAAGAGATCTACCTAAATGGAAAAACATACCAGGCTCATGGATAGGAAGTTTGAACATTGTGAAAATATCAGTTCTACCCAAAGCAACCTATACATTCAATGCAATCCCAATTCAGACTCCATCAACATTCTTTAAGGATATGGAAAACCCAATCACTAACTTGATCACTAGCCAATCACTAACTTCAGCCACAGGGATCCAGGTGAGGAGAGGGATCTGAGGCACACTCAAAGCTGCAGGGTGGGAAAGCAGGAGAAAGGGGATAAAAAGCCAGGAACCCAGACAGAGGAGCAGTCAGCCGCAGGGATCCAGGTAAGTGTGGCATGGGAGGTTTCCAATAGGGAGACAAACTTGTCTGTTGCTTTCTCCTACCATGGTGATGTGTTGATGTGAGTTTTGAGCCTGAGCCACTGGCGTTTCAAACCCAGTGGGATGCTCATGGTGCACAGGTATCAGCCCAGGTTACAGACTGAGACAGACTAGGAGGAAAGAAGAGACTGTCCACTTCTCAAAGAATTGGCCAGGGAAAACCTTATAAATAGCAAATAAATACTGTTTGATACATTACCACACAACTTTATGAATAGTCCAGTTAGGTTAGAAGGCTCTCAAAACAGGACTGGTAAAGAGCTGCATCATCTGAGTAAACCCAGCCTTACTTATATAAAGGTAAAGCTCATATAAGGTAAAGTTCATATAAGGTAAAGCTTCGAAACCTCCATTTGCTGATGTGCCACCATTCAAGTTGAAGAGAAACAGCTGCAGACATCCATTAATTATTGGAACATGGAATGTAAAGTATGAATCTTGGAAAACTGGAAGTTTTCAAAAATGAAATGGAATGCATAAAGATTGATGTCCTTGGCATTAGTGAGCTGAAATGGACTGGTTTTGGCCATTTTGAATAAGACAATCATGTGATCTCCTATGCTGGGAATGACAGTTTGAAGAGGAATGGTGTAGCATTCATCACAAAGTATATTTCAAGATCTGTCCTGAAGTATAATGCTGTCAGTGATAGGATAATATCCATACGCCTACAAGGGAGACCTGTTAATATGACTATTATCCAAATTTATGCCCCAATCACCAAAGGCAAAAATGAGGAGATTGAAGATTTTTATCAACATTTGCAGTCTGAAATTGACAAAATATGTAATCAGGATGTGTTAATTATCACTGGTGACTGGAATACAAAGGTTGGAAACAAAGAACAATCACTGGTAGTTGGAAAATTTGGCCTTGGTGACAGAAATAATATTGGAACTTGTATGGTAGAATTTTTCAAGACCAACTATTTGTTCATTGCAAACACCTTTTTTCAACAACACGAACGGTGGCTCTACA
>NW_006924361.1:7947-9419 GCF_000298275.1 Orycteropus afer afer
CTTCTCCAAATGACTCAAAAGAGAAGCTACATATTGGGGAAAAAATATGCAGCAATGACATATCTGACATGGACTTATCACTAGAATTGATAAAAATTCCAATACCTCAACAACAAAGAGAAAAATAATCCAATTAAAAATGGGCAGAACAAAAGTTAGAAACAATGTAATTATCCATCAACTGAGGAATGGATAACCAAACTATGGTACATACACACAACGGAAATACTCTGAAACCCTGAAGAATAATGTAGAATCTACAAAACACTGCATTACATGGATGAAGTTGGAAGGTATTATTCTAAGTGAAATAGTTCAATCACAGAAGGACAAATACTGCATTACTCCATTATTGTAAACAGTCAATAGTTATATATGGAAGGAAATATTCCTTGTTGGTTCCAAACAATGGGAAGGTAGGGGAGGGAACCCTGTTATACAGGTAGAGACAAGTATTGATTTGGGGAAAGGAAGGGCAATGTACCAAACGTGATTGATCAACACAGTAACACTGAAGAAGAGGTAGACATAGAGAGGTACATGGGAGGTACAAACAACAAAAATGAACCCTTTTGCATACACAGTACTGCATTGTCAGTGAAGGCAAACTTAGATATTCAGGTGGATAGATGGGTGAACAGGCTAAACTATTAGGCATGTCTACGCATGGGGGAGTATACCCAAGACCATATATAGGGTCGGCAGACAGTGTTTCTACAAGTGTGTTGAATGTTCTATAAGAATTCTCAGGCATATAGTAGAGATGACAAGGGACAAGGTTGTAGTCACTTCTTGGCCACAGCCAGCTACCCAGAGGGAGGGAGCAGTTGTACCCATAGGCTCAGGACCATAGATGCAGAGGACATCAAGCTCAATTGGCATAACACACTACACAAAAACATTGTTGCACAATCTACATTGACAAGTAGTGACTGGGATCTTAGAAGCAGCCATCTAGATGTAATGATGGGTCTCTCTTCATCCAGAGCAAAGAAGAATGAAGAAAACCAACAATGCATGGAAAAAACTAGTCCAAGAAAGGGGTACACCATGCGATCTTCAGCCTATATGACTATGAGACCAGAAAACTAGATGGTGGCTGGTTCCCACTGTCAACTACTCAGAGGGACATCTAAGTAGGATATTGTGGATAGAGTGGGAGAAAAATGTGGAACAAAATTCAAAATCATTAAAATAAAACAAAAAGGGAGGACCAGTTTTGCTTGTCTGAAAGAGCCTGATGGAACCACTGAGTCTATGGTCCTTAGCTGCACTTCAGGTCTGGAATTGAACTCACTCCTGTATTATCCAGCCAAAAAACCACAGGCATGTGAGCTGAACATTTATCTATTTTTATTTTTTAATTGTGATTTGGGTGAAGTTTTACAGAGCAAATTCACTTTCCATACAGCGGTTCACATATACTTTGTCTCATGACATTGACCACAGTTTACCACAATTCAATAGCTCCC
>NW_006924361.1:10537-11549 GCF_000298275.1 Orycteropus afer afer
ATTAATATAATTGTCTTTTTGTGATTGACTTATTTCACTCAGCATAATGTAGTCCAAGCTCATCCACATTATGCGGTGTTTTGCAGATTCTACATTATTCATTAGTGTTGCATAGTATTCCATTATGTGTATGTACCATAGTTTGGCTATCAATTCCTCAGTTGATGGACACCTAGGTTGTTTCCAGCTTTTGGATATTGTAAATAGTGCTGCAAAGAACATATCTCTCCTTGTCATGGCTCTCACTTCTTTATTATTTATTTAGTAATGGAATGGCTGGGTCAAATGGTATTTCTAATCCCAACTTTTGAAGGAATCACCATACTGCTTTCCACAATGGTTGTACCACTTTACAATCACACCAGCAGTGTATGAGAGTACTGATCTCTCCATATCCCCGCCAGCACTTGTTATTTTTTGTCTTGTTGAACTTTGGTACTAGTGCTGGAGCAAGATGGTATCTCATTGTTGTTTTGATATGTATCTCTCTAATAACTAATGATCATGAACATTTCTTCATATGTTTGTTGGCCGCTTGAATATCCTCCTTGGTGAAGTGTCTATTCATGTCTTCTGCCCATTTTTTAATTGGATTGATTGTCTTTTTGTTATTGAGGTGTTGGGGTTTCCTATAAACTCTAGAGATAATGCCTTTCTTATCAGATATTTTTTCCCAATCTGTAGGTTTTCTTTTGACTCTTTTGGAGAAGTCTTTGGAAGCACATAAAAACTTAATTTTTAGAAGATCCATATCATCTGGTTTCTTTTCTGCTGTTTGTTATGGTTGATAGTCTATTAGTGTCATATATTAGGGCCCTTAAATTTGCCCCTAGATTTTCCATGAGGAACTGTATAGTTTTAGGTTTCACATTTAAGTCTTTTATCCACCTGGAGTTTGTTTTTGTGTATGGTGTGAGGTTCAGATCTTGTTACATTTTTCTGCAAATGGATCTCCAGTTTTCCAGAACCATTTACTAAACAAACATTCTCTTCCCCATTTAATGGATTTTGG
>NW_006924361.1:14122-14898 GCF_000298275.1 Orycteropus afer afer
TGTGTTAGTTTAGGCAAGTGGTATATTTCTAGAAATTTGTCTATTTCTTCCAGAGTTTCAAATTTGTTGGAGTACAGTTCTCCATAGTAACCTGATATTATCCTTTTGATTTCAGTTTGTTCTGTTGTGATGTCATCCATTTTTGTTTCTTATTCATGTTATTTGCATTCTCTCCCTCTTTTCCTTTGTTCAATTTGCCAGAGGTTTGCAAATTTTATCGATCTTTTCAAACAACCAACTTCTGGTCCTGTTGATTTTTCTATAGCCCTTCTATTTTCTGTTTCATTGATTTCTGCTTGAATCTTGATTATTTCTTTTCTTCTGGTGACAGTAGGCTTTTCTTTTTGTTCTTTCTGTAATTGTTGGAGATGTTGGTTTAAAGTGTTGATTTTGGCTCTTCCTTTTTTTTTTTTTTTATGTCCATTTACTGACCCAGAACACATTTTGAGGAAGAAGCAGCACTGGAACATTCTGATAAGGAATTCAAAAGAATTATATTTAGGTATCTTCAAAAGATTGAGAGACAGACCAAAGAAAACACAGAAAACACCTTAGCAAAATTCTGGAAGAAAATACAAGAACAAAATGAGAAAATAAATGAAAAATTAGAAATGATACTAAATCTACAGATAGAAATTCAGAAGATTAATACTAAATTATTAGAAATAGATAATACATTGGAAGGGCAAAGGGGTAGAATTAATGCAATGGAAGACAGAATTAATGAGATTGAAGACAAATACCTGAATACTTCTTTAGAAAGGGATCAATCAGAA
>NW_006924362.1:0-3041 GCF_000298275.1 Orycteropus afer afer
ACTAGATGGTGCCCAGCTACCACTGTCATCCACTTGGAATGGGATCTATGTAAGAGATCCTTGATAGAGAGGGAGAACAATGTGGAACAAAACTCAAAATCATTTGGAGAAAAAATAAGGGGGGTCAGGTTTTCTGGTCCAATAGAGCCTGGTGGAACCACTGAGACTATGGCCCCTAGCTGCCCTTCAGTTCTGGAATTGAACCCACACCCATCGTTTCCAGCCAAACAGAAGATAGGCATATGAGTTGAACATTTACCTCAGGTAGATTCACTCCTTTGAGAGAACAATCATGGGAGAAAGAAGGGTTGCTTACGCACAAGGAGAATGCTCAGGGGGCAAGAGCATATGGAGGGATGGTCACTGGGAAGAGGTAATTATGGGGAGAAAGTGGGAGGGAGCTGTTGCATTTTGGTAAACTGTGGTCAATCATGAGACAAAGTATATGTGAACTGCTGTATGGAAAGTGAATTTGCTCTGTAAATCTTCACCCAAATCACAATAATAAAAAACAAAAACAAAGAGGAGAAAAACAAAATGGAAGATATTTAGGCCTCCAATAAACACATGAAGAAATGTTCACAATCATTAGTCACTAGAGAAATGCAAATCAAAACATCGATGAGATACTATCTCACCCCAGCACTAATGCAAATTGCAACAAGACATAAAATAAGAAATGCTGGCAAGGATGTGAAGAGATTGGAACTCTCATGCACTGCTGGTGGGATTGTAAAATGACACTACCACTGTGGAAACTAGTATGGTGATTCCTTGAAAATTTGGAAATAGAAATACCATTTGATCTACCAGTACCATTAGTAGGTATATATCCTAAAGAAATGAGAGTCAGGAAATGAATAGATTTATGCACACCCATGTTCATCACAGCACTGCTCACAACAGGAAAGAGATGGAAACAACTTAAATGCCTATCAACAGAGGAATGTATAATCAAACTATGGTACATACAAACAATGGAATACTACGGAACACTAAAGAATAATGTTGTTGTTGTTATGTGCCGTCAAGTCAGACCTGACTCATAGTGACCCCTACTTGTGTTTCTGAAGCAGTATCACTATGGAAGTAAGATTGCCCAACCTTCCTTCTGAGGAGTGCCTGGTGGGTTTGAACCGCCAGCCTTCTGGTTAGCACTCAAGTGTCTTAGGCACTATGGTACCAGAGCTCCTAAGTATAATGCAAGATCCGTGAAACACTGCATAACATGGAAGAACTTGAAGGACATTATGCTGAGTGAAAGAAGTCAATCACAGAAAAACAAATATTGTATTAGTCCACTATTGTAAAAAGTGAAGGAAAAGTTTATATATGAAAGGAAACTTTCTTTGTTGATTACCAAGGATGGGAGTGAAGGGGAAAGAAAATTTCTAGATAAGTAAGAAACAAGTATTTATTTGTGTGAATGGAAAGGCAATATAACAAAAGGGAGTGACCAACACAGTAACATTAAGGAAAAGGAAGATGCAGAGAGTTACACAAAAGGTACAGACAAAAAAGATAAACACTTTTACATATACAATACTGCATTATTGCCAATAGTAAACATTAATACACAAGTAGATACATAGGTAGACAAGCTGAATGATCAGGTGTGTCTAGGCAGAAGGGAATGTACCCATGACCATATATAAGGTTGGCATATGACATTTCTACATGCATATTTGTATGTGCTGTAAGAATGTCCATAGAAACAGAACTAACAGGGATAAAATTATGATAACTTCTCAGCCACAGCTAACCACCCTGAGGGAGTGAGTTGTTGCACCTGTGGGCTTGGGACCATGAATTTGTAGGACATCAAGTTCAATTGGCACAATATAATACACAGAAACATTATTCTTCATTCTGGTTTGGTGAGTAGCAACTGAGGTCTTAAAAGCTTGCAAGAGGCCTTCTAGATGTGACAATTGGTTTCTTATCATCTGGAGCAAAGAAGATTGGAGAAAAGCAAAGACACATGGAAACAGTTAGTGGACCATGTGAACCTCAGCCTATATGACCGTGAGACCAGATGAACTAGTTGGTGCCCAGCTATGACTTTTAACTACTAGGAAAGGATTCAGTGCAGGAAATCCTGGATAGAGTGGGAGAAAAATATGGAGCAAAACTCAAAAAATAAAAAGACCAAGCTTACCGGTCTGATAGACACTGGTGAAACCCCCAAGACTATGGCCCCTAGTCACCTTTCAGGCCTGGAATTGAACTCACTCTTGTGGCTTCCAGCCAAATAATAAATAGGCATATAAAGTTAACATTTACTCCAGGTAGGCACACTCCTTAGAATAATCACTCGTGGGAGATCAGAATGGCAGTATTTGCTCTGAGAGATTGCTCAGAGGGTATGAGTTCATGGGAAAGAAGGACACAGTGAGAAGGCAAATACAGGGAGAAAGTGGGAAGAGAGCTGTTACATTATGGGGATTGCAGTCAGTGTCATGAAACAAAATGTGTATGAACTGCTGTATTGAATATGAATTTGCTCTGTAAACTTTCACCCAAATCACAATTTAAAAAACAACTCAGTACACTTCTTGGACACAGCCAGCTGCATGTAGTTGGGCCTGTGGAATTGGGACAATAGTCGCAAGCTCAATTGGCATAACATGAAACACAAAACAGTGTCCCACCTCCTACTTTGGTGAGTAGCAACTAGGATCTTAAAAGCTTGCAAGCAGCCATCTGGATGAAACGATGGGTCTCTCCTCATCCAGAGCAAAGAAGAGTGAAGAAAGCCAACGATTCATGGAAATGATTAGTCCAAATGACTGATACACCATGCAATCCTCAGCTTACAAGACTATGAGTCCAGAATCACTAGATGGTGCCAGACTACTACTACCAAAAACTCAGAGGGGGATCTATGTAGGAGGTCCTGGAAAGAGTGGAAGAACAATGTGGAACAAAACTCAAAATCATTTGGGGAAAAAAAATAAAGGGACCAGGTTTGTTGGTCTGATAGAGCCTCATGGCACCACTGAGACTGTGGCCCCTAGATGACTTTCAGGTCTGGAATTGAA
>NW_006924362.1:4675-6039 GCF_000298275.1 Orycteropus afer afer
GATGGACACTGCAAAGGGATAACTATGGGGAGGAAGTTGGAGAGGAGCTATTGCACTGTGGTAAACTGTGGTCAATGACATGAGACAAAGTACATGTGAACTGCTGTATGGAAAGTGAATTTGCTCTGTAAATCTTCACCCAAATCACAATTTAAAAAGAAAAGAAAAGAAAAGAATTCCCTCCCAACAAAGATTCAGGAAACACAAAAATAACAATAATAGATTATAAGAAAGGAATATCCATAAGCAAAATGAACATAGCAAAGAAAATTGAAAATAAAGAAACCATTCACAACACAAACAAAAATACAACAAAATGACATCAACAAGCTCATAACTATTGATAGTCCATGAATGTTAATGGATTAAATGCACCAGTCAACAGTTAGAAAGCGTCAGAATAGATTAAAAACAATCCACCAATATGTTGCTTACAAGACACACACCTTAGACACAAAGACATAAATAGTTTACAAATTAAAGGAAGGAAAAAATATACCAAGCAAATAGTAACAAAATAGAACAGAAGGGGCAATATCATTTTCTGACAAAATAAATTTAAGTCAAAGTCCATTACAAGAGGCAAAGAAAACTATTACATAATGAGTAAAATATCATTTTAACAGAAGACAAAACAAAAACAAATATTTATGCACACAATGCCTGAGCTCCAAAATTTATAATATAAACTCTAACAGAATTGAAAAAAGAAAGAGTTCTATAATAATAAATATCAACACACCACCTTCAATGATAAATAGAACAACTAGAAAGAAAATCAACAGACACAAAAGATCTAAACAATATTATTAATCAAGTTGACTTCACAGACATGCATAGTACATACTACCCAACACAATGCATATTCTCCAACTCACATGGAACATTCTCCTGAAGAGATTATATTTTATGTTACAAAGTAAGCCTCATTAAATTTAAAAGATCAAAATTATGCAAAGTATCTTCTCTGACCACAATTGTTTAAAACTAGAAACAAAAGATGAGGAAAATAAACACATGGAAATTAATAACACATTACTAAAAAAATTGGGTGCTAGAAGGACCCTCACTATTACTAAACTAAATGTGACTTCAAGCAATGATTCACTAATATACACTTTATACTTTTTTTTTTTTGTAATTTACAAATAAAACTAACCTAACATAAAACTCTTCATTTAAACAATTTTGAAGTGTGTAATTCATTGGAAGTCAGTATATTCACAGTACCACACAACCACAACCTTCCCCCAATGCCGTCACCCTGAATTAGGACTTCTGGCAAAGTGAATTGTGGGGAAATAAAAGTTCTGTTCATTGAAGCCCCCTGACCCCCAAAAAATCTCCCAACAACAGCAATAAAG
>NW_006924362.1:7111-9430 GCF_000298275.1 Orycteropus afer afer
CATGAGACAAAGTGTATGTGAACTGCTGTATGGAAAATGAATTTGCTCTGTAAACTTTCACCCAAATCACAATAAAAATTAAAAAAAAAAATTAATATACAGCCACAGTAATCAAGTCAGCCTGGTACTGCTTCAATACAGACCAGTGGAATAGAATTGAGAACCCAGAAGTAAATCCATGCATCTATGGATAGATGATCTTTGATGGTCAAAATCCATTCAATGGATAATAAAGAGTCTCTTTTACAAACAGTCTTGGCAAAACTGGATATATATTTGCAGAAAAAAATGAAATAGTATTCATACCTCACAGCATACACAAAAATTTACTCGAAGTGGATCAAAAATCTAAATGTTAAACCTAAAACTATAAAGTTCTTGGAAAATAACATAGGGCCAAAATCAAGGGACTTAATTTAGGCATAAGCAGTGTATCAAACACAACTATGAATGCATGAACAAGAGAAGACAAATTATATGACTAGAGTCTCCTAAAAATTAAATACTTATACTCATAAAAAGACTTTAAAAACAGTAAAAAGAGAACCTACTGATTGGGAACAAAATCACTAGTATGGACATTACTGATAAAGGTGTTACCTCTAAAATATATAGAAAACTTCAACAACTCAACCACAAAAAGACAAGCAATCAAAAAAAAAAAAAAGTAAAGGACATGGACACTTCACTAAAGAGGACATACAGGCAGCTAATAAACTCATTAAGAGATGCTTGTGATCATTAGCTGTCAGAGAGATGTAAATCAAAACTACAAAGAGATTCTATCTCATTCCAGCAGAAACAGCACTAATCAAAATAACAGAAAACATTTGCTTGTGAGGTTATGAGGAGACTGAAGTTTTCATACAGTGTTGTTGGGATTGTAAAATGGTACAACCACTATGAAAAATGGTATGATGCTTCCTCAAAAATCAAGAAAAAGAAATACTGGGTGATCAAGAAATCCCAGACCCAGGTGTATATCCTAGAGATATAAGAGCAGGGACATGAATAGATATATACACACCTATGTTCATCAGAGTATTATTCACAATAGCAAAAAGATGGACAAAATCTAAGGGCCCATCAATGGATTAAAAAATTGTACATTGGAATTCCACACACCTATAAATAAAAAATAATAAAAATTAATAATTATGAGTCTGTGAAAAAAACATGGATGAATTTGGAGGATGTTGTGCTATGTGAAATAAGTCAATTACAAAAAGGCAAATATTGCACACTCTCACTTCTATAAAAAGTCTACAATACACATAGAAAGCAATGTTCTTTGATGGTTACCAGGGATGGGAGTGGGAACCACTTTCTAGGTAGTGTTATTATTAGGTGCTGTTGAGTCAGTTTCCACTCAATAGAGACCCTATGCAGAACAGAACAAAACACTTCCCAGTCTTGTGCCATCCTCATAATCCTTGCTATATTAGAGCTCACTGTTGCAGCAGCTGTGTCAATCCATCTAGGTGAAGATCTTTCCCTTTTTTGCTGACCCTCTGATTTACCAAGCACATCCTTCTCCAGGTTCTAGATAGTATCCAGTTTCTATATAGTGGATACCTGTTATTTTTGATGATGTGAAGGGCAATACCCAATATGGGTGAAGTGTGTACAACTTGTCCAAGGTAAATGAAAACACTAAAGTATGCAAGAATAGGGACAATTTTGGTAAATGCTGTAACATAAAATTTTGCCAAAACTGAAATAACCAAAAAACTGTGTATGGTTGCATATGTGGATATATATGCACATATATGTATAGGAAGGCACATATGAGTATATATGTGTTCATGTATAGGTGTATCTGTAGGAATATGAATATACAGGGTTGTGTGCTGCATATATATTCATATATATAATAAACCATATAGGGAGCTTGGGAGCTCTGGTGTCACAGTGCTCAAGGCATTTGACTGCTAACCAACAGGCTGGTGGTTCAAACTCACCAGCCACTCCTCAGAAGGAAGGTTGGGCAAGTGATGCTGCCTCAGAAACCCAAAAAGTGGTTGCTATGAGAGAGATCCAACTCAACGGCAGTGCGTTTTGTATTTATAGGAGGCATAGTTTTGGACACTTCCTAGACATATCCAAAAATCTCACAGGATTGATTTCCTGAGTTTGAAGGTTTGGGAACATAATATTGTGGGACAACTCAGTCAATTGGCATAGTTCATAAAGTTATAGTTCATAAAGATAATGTTTAATGAATAGTGTATGGAGTCTTAAAAGCTTACAAGCAGCCATACAATTATTGACCTCTACTTATCTGGAAAAACAGAATGAAGGAAATCAAAGAGTCACATG
>NW_006924362.1:9705-10509 GCF_000298275.1 Orycteropus afer afer
GACCCTCTTCAACAAAGAAAAGGGAAACCAATTAACACAGACACAGAAGATAATCCTGGACCCCTGAGCCTTGAAGGGAAGCATATAGAAGTGGAGTAAACCCCAACTAGCAGAAGAAATTGTGTGAAAATACCAAAAAAGGAGACAGACGGAGCTGTGGTCTGGCAACAATCCTGAGCGATCCTGATGGCAGAGACAGCTTGGAGATTCCCAAGTGCTGGTAGGACTTAAGAATTAACCTAAAAATCAGCCTTGCTAGCCAGGGTCTGCACGGAGGACTGCTCCGGTGGCTGGGGAATAAACGAAGGTGAAGAGAAAGGTGGGCTGAGCTGTGGACTTTTGCCAGTCCAGAGGGTGCCGCCATTTTGAAGGCTTAAAAGTGTCTTGACTATTTTGGATATTTAAAGAGACAGCACTCTCACAGATTCCTGGGGCTTAACAAAACGTTCTGCTTTCCAGCAACCCAAGGACACTCAGGACCTGCAAGACTGAAAAGTTACAACATTCCTCTTGTTACTCTTATACCCCACACCCGCTTGGTGAACGGAGGTGTGGCCATCATTCCCCACTTCCACCTACCTTCTGGGCCAACAGGAACTCCATCACAGTCCGTGTGCTCAGATGGAGCCTGGGTGTCCTGCCCTGTCCTCAAGTGATATTTTTTCTCTCTCTCTTTTTTATTTTTATTTTTTTCTTTTTCGGTTTCTTTTTTCTGGTGATTAGTTTGCTTGTATTTAACTGTTTTAAAAAAACTATTATTAATAATACTTTTGTCCTTTTTACTATTATTCTAAATCTTCCCCT
>NW_006924362.1:11919-12449 GCF_000298275.1 Orycteropus afer afer
AGATTTCCAGATAAGCAGAAACTAAGGGAATTTGTTAAAACCAGACCAACCTTACGAGAGAAGCTAGAGGGAGTCCTTTGAACAGAGAACCAAAAATAACAAATAACAACCGACCATTAATACACAGGATGACACAACCCAGAAACCACAGGTATGGACATATCCAAAGTAAAATGAGCTTACAAGATTGTAAACAGGAAACCAGAGATATCAATTGCCAAGTGAGGACAACTACAAACAAAAAGATGGAAAAGACTGTGTAGTTACAGAACTTCTAAATTGTGAGGAAGTAAAGAGAGTTGCAAGATAGAATGGACTGTGTAAACTCAGGGAGAAATTTATAAATCATAGGGTAACCTCAAAGAAAAACCATAAGCCTTCACATCACAATAAAAAAGAGGACAAGCACAAATATTCAGCATATACCAAAGCAATAGCAACAAAGGAAATGATAACACAATTCATAAACATAATGAGCTCAGCACAGAAAATAATATGGAATGTGGATGAACTTGGAGGACATTATGCTG
>NW_006924362.1:13318-14067 GCF_000298275.1 Orycteropus afer afer
AGGGGAGTTGTTGCATTGTGGTAAACTGTGGTCAACGTCATGAGACAAAGTATATGTGAACTGCTGTATGGAAAGTGAATTTTCTCTGTAAATCTTCACCCAAATCACAATAAAAAAGAAGAAGAATTAATCAAACTGTATGACATCAGAATAGAAGGCCAGTAGACTCCACAAGTAATATAAACACAAAGGATTTTGAATTGGCTCACCTTTGACCAATAGAATGCAGCAATGGTGAAAGTACATGAGTATCAAAGCTATCTCATAGAAAGTTTTGCCTTGGTATCATGGAACATATGGCTGGGAGAAAGCCAGTCACCAAGCAAAACGTTCAGTTATCCTAAGACTGCCACATTGTAAGGAAGACCAAGCTAGCTATATGGAGAACCATGCAGAGAGACTGAAATGCTCAGCTAGCTCTGACCTGTTCCAGCTATCCCAGATGAGACACCAATTATGGGCATGAAAAAGCCATCTTAAACATTGGTTCAATTGAGCAAAACATGGAGGTGGTCTGGTTTTTAAATTTCATTTATATGTAGCAGGCAACACTTTCTTCTTCCCCCAAAGCAGAAATTTGCACAGAAGACAAATATGTGAAACATATGCAAATGGAAAAGTTCCAAATGAAGCAGTTGTTGTTGTTATGTGCTGTCGAGTCAGACCCAACTCATAGCGACCCCTCCTTGGGTTTCCAAGCCAGTATCACTATGGAAGTAGATTGCCCCATCTTCCTTCCAAGGAGTGGC
>NW_006924363.1:0-504 GCF_000298275.1 Orycteropus afer afer
GGCCCCGCCCAGCCCCCCGTTCCAGAACTGCCCACGAGAGTCCCGGGCCCAGCTACAGCCCAGCCAGGAACAAGTCCCGCCCCACCCCGCCCCGCCCCACTGCAGTCCTACCAGGAACAGGCTCCGCCCCCGGCCCGCCGGCCTCCTCCTATGGGACAAGTCCCGCCACGACCCGCCCTCAGGCCGGCCCTGAACCGGCCCCGCCCCCCCAACGGCCTTTCCTGGAGATGCTCCGCCTGTGTGCGCCCCCCGGCGCCAGGCCTGTCGGCTTGTAGACCCTCTTAGCTGGGTTTGAGGACGCCATCCCTGCCCAGGTGGTGACCTGCCTTTGGCGCGCGACCCGAAGCCCAGGTGCTCGTAGACGGGCGTGAGTGGACGGTCGGATGTGTCCTCGCCGCGGAACACCAGGGCCTCGCGCACAGCCTGCAGCCCGTTGAGCACGACCACGGGCGTCCAGCCCATCTGCAGGCTGAACACGTCCCCGAAGCGGCGCCGCAGCTGCCG
>NW_006924363.1:1794-2451 GCF_000298275.1 Orycteropus afer afer
TTCCTCTTCTGCCTCCTGTCTCCTCACACCCTAAAGGGCTACAACGTGCACCCCAGGACTGGCCCCTCACCTGCCATGACCTTGAATGGCCTTCATTCTCCAGGTGTGTAACTGTCACTTGCCTTGAGTCAAGATTATGTTCAGATGGGCCACACAGGGTGAGGGGATATTAGGTCCTCAGTTTCCCCTCATCTCCTCACACTACGCAAACCTGACACCCAGACACCCACACAGTCCCACAGTCAGACAAACTACTCACACATGCACACGCAGACCTGTTCACACACATATCCATATACCCTGAAACCACCCCACACGGACAGACATTAACACAGCCCTCCCTTCACATGACACACACACACACACACTAATACCACTCACACCTGCAAAGCCAGCCCCAAGTCAGATGGCCACTTTCCATTTTCAATGGAACCACCAGGAAGCTCAGGGCACCGGGCGGCTGAGCACAGAAAGGAATCTGCTCTCAGGGGAGTGGGGCTGCTTCCTGCTCCTGCCAGTCACCTGCCCTGAACCAGCAGCTGCTCACATTCTTTCTGGAAATGCCCACTGCCGTCCAGTCAAATCTGACTCCTAATGGTCCACCTCCATTGGGTTTCCAAGGCTGTAAATCTTTATGGAAGCAGACTGCCTCATCTT
>NW_006924363.1:4861-5559 GCF_000298275.1 Orycteropus afer afer
CATCACAAAGGATGTTTCAAGATCTGTCCTGAAGTACAATGCTGTCTGTGATAGGACAATATCCATACACCTACAAGGAAGACCAGTTAATACTACTATTATTCAAATCTATGAACCAACCACCAAAGCCAAAGATGAGGAAATTGAAGATTGTTATCAACTTCTGCAGTCTGAAACTGCAATCAAGATGTGTTAACTATCACTGGTGAATGGAATGCAAAAGTTAGGAACAAAGAAGAAGCTCCAGTAATTGGAAAATTTGGCCTTGGTAATAGAAATAATGCTGGAGATCACATGATAGAATTTTGGAAGACCAATGACTTATTCATTGCAAATACCTTTTTCAACAACACAAATGGTGGCTATACATGTGGACTTCACCACATGGAATACACAGGAATGAGATTGACTACATCTGTGGCAAGAGGTGATGGAAAAGCTCAATATCCTTGGCCAAAACAAGGCCAGGAGCTGATTGTGGAACAGACCATCAACTGCTCATATTCAAGTTCAAGTGGAAGTTGAAGACAATTAAAACAATTCCATGAGAGCCAAAATATGATCTTGAATATATCTTTCCTGAATTTACAGACCGTCTAAAAAAAAATAGATTTTATGCATTGAGCACCAATGACCAAAAACCAGCAGAATTGTGGAATGACATCAAGAACATCATCCATGAAGAAAGCAAAAGGTCA
>NW_006924363.1:6638-8178 GCF_000298275.1 Orycteropus afer afer
TTGTATTGTCTTCCCAAATTGCCCTAGGGTTTTGTCTGTGTTTTCCTTAATTTTGTCAGTGTTTTCCTTTATCTGTTTCTCAATCCATTGATGGTACCCAAATATAATTCTTTTGAATTCCTTTTCAGGGAGTTCCGATGCTGCTTCCTCCTCAGGGATGTTTTCTGGGTCTGTATCCTAGTCCCATGCTTCTACTACTTTATTTTGCTTCTTTGTGTGGACTGTGATGGTCTGTTGTCTGCGAGACATTGTGACATTGTTGCATTTATATTTAATTGATGATTGTATCTTGAAGTGATTTGCTCAAATTTTTGTTGTCTTTGTTTTGTTTTGATATATCTAAATAAGCAGGTACTCCTCTATTTGCCAGTTAGCAGCACTTATGAACTCACCACCTGCCTCTTGGTGGGTGTAATAGAGAATGAGAGTGGGCACAAAGGTCTCCTTTAGCTGTTGGTGAAGAGCAGTTAAGGGTGAGTCAGGCTCCTATTGGCTGTCTTGTATCGTCGGCCAGGGGGTGTAGAAGCAAGTGGTGGCCCTCACTCAGTACCTGAGGCTGCAGGAGGTATGCATAAGGTTGGGTTGTATGACCATGGTTGCTGTCTCCTGCTCAGTTAGGCAAAAACAACAATAAGAAAAAAACACCAAAAAAGTAAAAACAGGAGGACACAAAACACACACCACATAAACACACAAGAACAAGTACCGAAAAGAGAAAGAAAGGGAGAAAAAAAGGAAAGGCAATAAATGAGAAGAAATATTTAAGGAAATACTTTAAAAAGATAAAAGAAATATAAATAGAAAAAGAGCAAAAACAATCCCACAGTATCTGCAGAGGGGGGATAAAAGAAAAGAGCTAGAGTAAAAGAATAACAAAGAGAAAAATGCAAAAAGAAAAACAAGTGATGGAAAGAACTGCAAGAAAGGAAACGGATAGGAACCAGGAAAAGGGAAGAGGTGGGGGAAAAAAAAAAAAAGAACCTAGCACCTTTCCAGTCATCAGCCTCCAGTGTGTCTGTGCAGTCCTCATCAAGGGGAGCCTATATTTAGGTCCCTGGGATCTGAACAGGAATGCTGTCACTTTAAATATGCAAAATAGCCACACCACTTGTAAACATTCAAAATGGATATGCCTTCTCAACAGCTGTAAGCTCACAGCTCAGTTTGTCTCCTTCTTTGCTGTTACCCTTTTCAGTCATCAGCCACCAGTGCAGTTGTCCATGCAGCCTTGGTAAGCAGGGCTAATTTTCAGGTTAATCTCAAGACCTGACACCACTTGGAGACACTCAAACTATCCGAGCCATCAGGATAGGTGGCAGTCTGCAGCTCCATTTGTCTCATTATTCACTGTTTTCATTCAGGTCCTTCTACTAGTTGGGATTTGATCCACTTCTGTATCCTTCCTTCCAAAGCTCAGGGCTCCAGGATTCTCTTCTGTATCTGTGTCAATTGGCTTCTCTTTTTTTGTTGTTGTTGAAGAGGGTCTGTGTAACTTGTCTGATGTGTTAGGCTGGGTCCTCCAAAGAAGCAAAACCAGTAA
>NW_006924363.1:10053-10795 GCF_000298275.1 Orycteropus afer afer
GAGCCTGGCACTTGAACTTGGACTTAAAGCCTCCAAATTGTAAGAATAAACTCCTGTTTGTTAAGGCCATCCCATTGGTGGTATATTTTCTTGCCGGAGCAGCACTAGCGACCAGAACAAGTGGCTTTCACCCAGCCCCTAGAGCCTGGCACTTTGAACTGGGACTTAAAGCCTCCAAAATTGTAAGAGAATAAACTCCTGTTTATTCAGGCCATCTCATTTGGGGTCTATTCCTGTCAGAGTGGCACTAAGTAACCAAAACACACACCATACACAAAAACTAACTCCAGATGGATCAAAAGCAAATGTGAAACCTAAAACTATGAAGTTCAAGGAACAAAACAGGGGCAAATTTTTTGTTGTTGTGTTGTGGTTAGGTGCGTCAAGTCATCTCCGACTCACAGTGACCCTATGCAGAGCAGAACAAAACACTACCCTGTCCTGTTCCAGCCTATAACAGTCCTTGCTATACCTGGACCCTTTGCCACAGCCACTGTGTCAATACATGTCGTTGGGGGCCTTCCCCTTCTTCATTAACCTTCCACTTTACCAAGCATAATATCCTTTAACAGGGAAGGTTCCTTATGACAACATGACCAAAGTAGGAGAGTTGAAGTCTGGCCATTCTTACTTCCAAGGAGCATTCTGGCTGCACTTCCTCTAGGACAGATCTGTTAGTTCTTTTGGCAGTCCATGGTACTTTCAGCATTCTTCGCCAGCACCACAACTCAAAAGCATCAAC
>NW_006924363.1:12135-13559 GCF_000298275.1 Orycteropus afer afer
GTCCATGTCTTTGCACATTTCATTATAATACTTGACGTTGTCTTCTCGAGCTGCTCTTTGAAATCTTCTGTTCGGCTCTTTTATCTTGTCATTTCTTCCATTTGCTTTAGCTACTCTCTGTTCAAGGGCAAATTTCAGAGTCTCTCCTGGCATCCATTTTGGTCTTCTCTTCTTTTCTTATCTTTTTAATGACCTCTTACTTCCTTCATGGATGGTGTCCTGATGTCATCCCACAATTTCTCTGCTTTTCAGTCATCAATGTTCAATGCATCAAATCTATTGTTTAAATGGCCTCTACATTCAGCAGTGATATTATCAAGGTCATATTTTGGCTCTCATGCAAAACATGCATAGGAGCAGTTAATGGTCTGTTCCACAATCAGCTCCTGGCTTGTTTTGGCCGAAGATAATGAACTTCTCCATCTCCTCATGTCACATATATATAGTCAGTCTGATTCCTGTGTGTGCCATCTGGTGAAGTCCCTTTTCTCTCTTTTATTTTGATGCAAAGGTTTATTATTTTTCTTTGAGGTTACCTTGAGTTTTGTTTTGTTTAGAGTTTAGAGCAGTCTGCTCTGTCTTGCAGTTGTCTTGTCTATAACCGTCGCTTATGTTGTTGAAGAAAGGTATTTGCAATGAATAAGTCATTGGTCTTGCAAAATTCTATCATGTCATCTCCAGCGTTATTTCTATCACCAAGGCCACATTTCCCAACTACCAGTAACCCTTCTTTGTTTCCAGCTTTTGCATTCCAGTCACCAGTGATAATCAACACATCTTGATTGCATGTATGGTCAACTGCAGACCGCGGAAGTTGGTAGAAATCTTTGATTTCCTCATCTTTGGCTTTGGTGCTTGGTGCATAGATTTGAACAATAGTAGTATTAACTGGTCTTCCTTGTAGGCATATGGCTATTATCCTATCACTGACAGTGTTGGGATTCAGGACAGATCTTGAAACAGTCTTTGTGATGATGAATGCCACACCACTCCTCTTCAATTTGTCATTCCTGGCATAGTAGATCATGTGGTTGTCTGATCTAAAATAGCCAAAATCACTCCATTTCAGCTCACTAATGCCTAGGATGTTGATCTTTATGCATTCCATTTCATTTTTGACAACTTCGGATTTTCCTAGATTCATACTTCGTACATCCCATGTTCCAATTATTAATGGATGTTTGCATCTGTTTCTACTTATTTTAAGTCATGCCACGTCAGCCAATGGAGGTCCTGAAAGTTTTGTCCTATCCATATTGGTAAGGTCCTCTTTACTCTGAGGAGTCAGCTCTTCCCTAGTCAAATTTTGAGTGCCTTCCCACCTGATGGGCTCATGTTCCTGCACTATATCAGACAATGTTTCAGGGGATTCATTTTATGTTTTCCAGTAACATATCAGACCATGTTTTACTGCTATTCATAAG
>NW_006924364.1:0-564 GCF_000298275.1 Orycteropus afer afer
CCTAACTCATTTTATGAAGCAAGCATAGCCTTGATACCAAAACCAGGCAAAGACATCACTCAAAAGGAAAACTACAGACCAATGTCCCTCATGAACATAGGTGCAAAAATCTTCAACAAAATCCTAGCCAAAAGACTCCAACAACATAACAAGAAAATCATTCATTATGACCAAGTGGGGTTCATATCAAGTATGCAGGGATGGTTCAACATTAGAAAAACAATCAATGTCATCCACCATGTAAATAAAACAAAGAAAAAGAACCACATGATCATATCAATCAATGCAGAAAAGGCATTTGATAAAATCCAACACCCATTCTTGATCAAAACTCTCAGCAAAATAGGAATAGAAGGGACATTCCTCAGCATTATAAAGGGCATCTATGCAAAACCAACAGCCAACATTATTCTTAATGGAGAGAGACTGAAACCATTCCCCTTGCAAATAGGAACCAGACAAGGATGCCCTCTATCACCACGTCTATTCAACATTGTACTGGAAGTCCTAGCAAGGGCAATAAGGCAAGAAAGGGAGATCAAAGGCATCCAAATTGGTAAGGAA
>NW_006924364.1:1236-12001 GCF_000298275.1 Orycteropus afer afer
AAATCCATTAAATGGGGAAGAGAATGTTTGTTTAATAAGTGGTCCTGGCAAAACTGGAGACCCATTTGCAGAAAAATGAAACAAAATCTGTACCTCACACCACACACAAAAACGAACTCTAGATGGATCAAAGACTTAAATGGGAAACCTGAAACTATAGAATTCCTGAAGGAAACAATAGAGGCAAATTTAGGGGACCTAATATATAGCAGTAGCAGAGTGGCTAAGGCACTTGACTGCTAACCAGAAGGCTGGCGGTTCAAACCCACCAGCCACTCCTTGGAAGGAAGGTTGGGCAATCCTACTACTGTAGTGATACTGCCTCGGAAACCCAAGGAGGGGTCGCTATGAGTTGGGGCCGACTCAACAGCAAATAACAACAACAACAATATATAGCATAAATAGACTATCAAGCATAACCCAAAATACACAAACAGCAGAAGAGAAACTAGATGAATGGAACCTTCTAAATTTGATTCTAAAAATCAAATTTTTATGTACTTCCAAAGACTTCTCCAAAAGAGTCAAAAGAGCACCTACAGATTGGGAAAGAATATTTGGCAATGATATATCTGACAAGGGACTTATCTCTAGAATTTATAGAAAACTCCAACACCTCAATAACAAAAAAGACGAATAATCCAGTTAAAAATGAGCAGAAGACCCGAATAGACACTTCACCAAGGAGGATATTCAAGCGGCCAACAAACATATGAAGAAATGCTCACGATCATTAGCCCTTAGAGAAATGCAAATCAAAACAACAATGAGATACCATCTGGCCCCAGCACTAACAGCAAAGTTCAACAAGACAGAAAATAACAAATGCTGGGGAGGATGTAGAGAAATTGGGACTCTCATACACTGCTGGTGGGACTGTAAAATGATACAACCACAGTGGGAAGCAGTATGGTGATTCCTTAAAAAGTTGGAAATAGAAATACCATTTGATCCAGCCATTCCATTACTAGGTATATATCCTAAAGAAGTGAGAGTCAGGACAAGAAAAGATATATGCACATCCATGTTCATCACAGCACTATGTATAATAGCGAAAAGATGGAAACAATCTAGATATCCATCAACAGAAGAATGGGTAACCAAACTGTGGTACATACACACAATGGAATACTATGACACTAAAGAATAATGTAGAATCTGCAGAACACCACAGAACATGGATGAAGTTGGAGGACATTATGCTGAGTGAAATAAGTCAATCACAGAAGGGCAAAATTGTATTAGTTCCTTTTTGTAAAAAGTCATGCAAGGTAATTTTCTTCGTTACCAGGGGTGGGAGGAGAAGAAAGGGAGCGCTGCAAAAATAAAAAAAAATAATAGAGAAGATCTTGTGTGCCATGGTGCCCTTACTCCAATTCATAGTCAGTAACAGAGTCAAAAGTGAAAAGCAGATCTGATTGATTTGGAGGGCTGAACCTACTCAGAAGCACCTCAGAAGACAGGTCTGGTGTTCTGGTTACCTCATGCCACTTTGACAAGAATATGCAACAAATGGGATGCTTGAACAAACAGGAGTTTATTCTCTTATGATTTGGAGGCTTTAAGTTTGAGTTCTAAATGCTTGGCTCTAGGGGCTGGGTGAAAGCCCCTTGACCTTGGGCTTCAGCTCTGCCTCTTGCTCCTGGCCCACTGAAGCTAAAGGCATCTCTTCACTCAGGCAGCTACTGGCTGCTGAGGCTAACAAGCCCAAGGTTAACAAATAAAATGGCACAGTCCTGATGTTACCAAACCACACGGCAGGCCATTCATTCAAGTCCATTGAAAGTCCCAAGGATGGCAGAGCATGGCAGGCTGCTGAACAACAACACGGCTGCATGCAGGGTTCAAGCATGCCATAAGCTGGAGACCATTCCCAAAGCTGTTTCTTATATATGGGAAGCAGACCACATCCTGAAGCAGCTACTTAGCTGCTCCAATGCATTTCACCATGGAGTTAATTACCATGGAGAATAACTACATTCAGCTGCCAAGCCACTCAACCAGGCCTAGACAAGTTGACACACAAACTTAACTACCTCATCTGGCAATCTGCTTCTGAAAATCCAGAGCTTTGAAAATCCTATTGAGCAGTTCTACTCTGCACACATGGAGTCGCCATGAGTTGGAATTGACTTGATAGCAACTAACAACAAAAACTTAGTGGAAGGAGGTGGTGAGGATAAGAAGTGGTATGTGTTCAAATAATAAATAAATAAACAAGTGCTATAGTTGACATTTATTCAATAAATATATATTGAGCCTTTCCTATGTACCAGACCTCATCCGAGGTGCTGGGGTTCCATTACTAAACAAAACAGATGAAAATTCCTTCACTCACAGAGTTTACATTCTGAGAAATGAAAGAACCCAATATAACTAACTAGAGTTTAGAGAGCAAAAAGAAAGTTGTGTAAGATGTGGCTGAAGAGGTAGGCAGAGGCCAGACCACTGCTGGCCTGGTAAAGATTTAAGGTTCTCAGTACCAAAGACTATGATCAGCTTGTTTTATAAACAATCACTCTGGCTGCAGGGTTCATGACCTGTTTTCCCTTCTATATTGTAAGTGTTCAGAAGACAGCTCTGTAATTAATTTACCTTAAAGCACATAATGCCCTTTTGTTTATAGTAGACAATCAGTAGATAATAACAATAACAAACACTTGAATGTTTTCTATGTGATATGATAGAAATCACATAGAATCATCAGCATTGACAACTATTAAAGTGTGTCTAAGAAACTTGATGAACTGGTTCCGCAAAATCATTGTGCCTTCCATGGAGCTGTTCATTACAAATCTTAACAATGCCCAAAGTATCAAACCCTTTCTGAAAAACAAAATAAAAATGAAACACTTCAAGACTTTTTCACCTGGAAAAAGTACATTCCATGTACTAGTTCATTAAACCTCACAACCCACCATCTCAGTTTACTGGCTGAATGAGAGAAATGAGAGAAGGTATGCTTATTCATTTGAACCATAGGAACTTGGAGACTCATGAAGAGTCTGCAGATATTGCTCTATGTGCATGGTGGGGGAAAAGGTAAGGAGCAGTGAGTGAGAAAAAGAAAAAAACAAAATACCGCTTGTACAGCCCCACTATACGTTTGCAATCTTACTCAAACCAAATCATTTTAAAACATTCCCAGTGAGCTACAAAGCTAAGAAATATATGGATGTAAAAACTGTGTGATCTTATACCCATAAAAGAAAGATGTACACATTTACACATATCTAGGACCCTCACCCAATCACCAACATTGACAACTATTAAAGTGTGTCTAAGAAACTTGATGAACTGGTTCCGCAAAATCCTTGTGCCTTCCATGGAGCTGTTTATTACAAATCTTAACAATAACCAAAGTATCGAACCCTTTCTGAAAAACAAAATAAAAATAAAAAAACTTCAAGACTTTTTCACTTGGAATCTTCAGGTGAAAAAAGAAACTACTTACAAAGAAACTCTTCAAAGAAACTCACCTTCAAAGAGACTCTGGGTAGCTCTCTGACTCTGCAACACATAAATGAAAAAGGTTCCCTTGTGGCCTGAAAGAGTGTTTGTGCTTGCCTGCCAGACAAGCTGGATAAATATCACTCTTGGAAGCAGTACCACACAATGGTCACTGACTGAGCCTTACAAAGATATATTCATATTTCCAAATGAGAAACACCACAGTGAACCATGGCGTCTTAGAAGATGAGGAAAAGCAGATAAAGGTGTAAGGATATGTTTGTGTTGTGAAGTGCAGATCACAGTTAATATGAAACGAGTGTGAAAAAGTTCAAGGTTCCCATCCTTCCAGCATTCTTGAACAGTCAGTTCTTACATTAAACGTATGTTTATTTACAGGTGTATGTATAATGCAAAACATGTAAATAATGATAAAAAACCACCCCCTCCCGCCTTAGGACTTTGTTTCTTCACATCAATTTCTCAGTGTCTCTTCAGCGCTTTCCTCCCTTGCAGGTAACAGCAGTTACAACTGAACCCCACCCCAGGTGCAGTGCTGGAGGTGTGGCGGATTGATTTGAGCAGGAAATTGGGGTACCTTACTTTATAACATTTCATAAACTTTCTTTAAACAAGTATAAACAAAAAACAGGTTTTTGCAATAAAAAGTATTTTTTATAGAAACTAAAGACTAACAGGAGTTGTACCCAGCCATTAGGAAGGCAAAGGAATTGTTTTGCTTGACAGCCCTAAAAAGATTTAAATTAATGTCAAAGACAGGAGTCCTGTCACAGAACAGAGAGATACATTCCAGTCCTTACATGTTTATGTCTTCCTGTGGCCATAAACTCCACCCCCCACCACCACTCAAACCACCCTCAGTAGACATCTTCCAGAAACAAAAGACAGCCAAGTTTAACCCTCGCCTTTCCCACGGGGCCTTTTAACTGCCAGAAGATAGATGATATGAACCACAGTCTGCTGCTATGCTAAACAGAGTCAAAGCTAATAAGCAAATAATAACACTCACATATTCAGCACATACAGTGGTCTAGTCACTGTGTTAAGCAACAGACGTATAAATTCTTACAACTCAGTGCAGGAAACTGAGCCTTAGAGAAAACGTTGTGCACAAACAGCAGATAAACTAGATGAATGGGATCTTTTAAAAATTAAATTTTCATATGCTTCCAAAGACTTCACCAAAAGAGTCAAAAGACAGGCATATGAGTTGAACATTTACCTCAAGTAGATACTCTCCTTGAAGAGAACAATCATGGGAGAAAGAAGAGCTGCTTATGCTTATGCACAGGGAGACAGCTCAGGGGGCAGGAGTCCATGGAGGGATGGACATAGGGAAGAGGTAACTATGGGGAGGAACTGGGAGGGGAGGTGTTGCATTGTGGTAAACTGTGGTCAATCTCATGAAACAAAGTATGTGAACTGCTGTATGGAAAGTGAATTTGCTCTGTAAATCTTCACCCAAATCACAATTTAAAAAAAAAAAAAAAAAAAAGAGTCAAAAGAGAACCTACAGATTAGGAAAAAATATCTGGCAAGGGACTTATCTGTAGAATTTATAGAAAATTCCAACACCTCAACAACAAAAAGACAAATAATCCAAGTAAAAACTGAGCAGAAGACATGAATAGACACTTCACCAAGGAGGATATTCAGGCAGCCAAAAAAACACATAAAGAAATGTTCATAATCATTAGCCATTAGGGAGATGCAAATCAAAACAACAATGAGATACCATCTGGCCCCAGCACTAATAGCAAAGTTCAACAAGACAGAAAATAACAAATGCTGGGGAGGATGGGGAGAATTGGGACTCTCATACACTGCTGGTGGGACTGTAAAATGATACAACCACTGTGGAAAGCAGTATGATGATTCCTTAAAAAGTTGGAATTAGAAATACCATTTGACCCAGACATTCCATTACTAGGTATATATCCTAAAAAAGTGAGAGTCAGGACAAGAAAAGATATATGCACATCCATGTTCATCACAGCACTATGTACAATAGCAAAAAGATGGAAACAACCTAGATATCCATCAACAGAAGAATGGGTAACCAAACTGTGGTACATACACACAATGGAATACTATGACACTAAAGAATAATGTAGAATCTGCAAAACACCACAGAACATGGATGAAGTTGGAGGACATTATGCTGAGTGAAATTAAGTCAATCACAGAAGGGCAAAATTGTATTAGTTCCTTTTTGTAAAAAGTCATGCAAGGTAACTTTCTTCGTTACCAGGGGTGGGAGGAGAAGAAAGGGAGCGCTGCAAAAATAAAAAAAATAATAGAGAAGATCTTGTGTGCCATGGTGCCCTTACTCCAATTCACAGTCAGTAACAGTCAAAAGTGAAAAGCAGATCTGATTGATTCTCAAATCTATGCTTTTACCATACAATATTACCAAACCAAACACCAAACTCGCTACCATCGAGTCAATTCCGACTCATAGCAACCCCCTTTGGGTTTCTGAGGTGGTAAATGTTTACAGAAGTAGATTGCCCAGTCTTCCTTCCACAAAATGGCTGGTACATTTGAATCATCAATATTCTGGTTAGCAGTCAAATGCATTAGGCACTACCCCACCAGAGCTCCTTTTACAGTATTACACTACCTACAAATTAATCTTCTAAAATGTTATCTTTAAAGTAGGCTTCTTTACCCTTAAGAGCTCAAATTGTTTTAAATTAAATACATCCAGGCAGCAAGTGTACCCATGGTAGATAAACTTAATACTTACAATAAAAATATGATTGGTTGTCTTGGTGAAGTCATGTGTATTTTCCATGCATAAATATATAATATACTATATATCAATAAAATGGGATCATTCATTCATTTACTTAATAAATTAATAAGAATTCCCAGTCACTAAAAACATAATGTTGAACAGAATAATCATTCTCGGCTTCTTGCATTTTACTAGCTAGTGAGGGAGACATAAACTAAATAAACACACAAATTGACAAATAACTATAAATTGTTCAAAGTGTTGTGAGAGACAAGTAGGTGTAATGAGAGAATAACCAAAATGAATATTAATTGGACAGTCAGGAAAGTTCCTCTAGGGAAGTGACCTGTAATCTGAAACCTGAAGGAGGGATAAGAACTAGTTAGGCTAATAGTGAGGAGAGGAAGGTATTCAAAGCATAGGACTTACCCTTTGCCAAAGCACTGAGCAAGGAAAAAAAAAAAAAACGGCTATTTCCAGACAAGTGAGCCTTGAGTGGAGAACCAGGTAAAAGAGATATGAAATGAGGCTGGCAAGGGCAATGTAGGCTATAAGGATTTTGGATTTTACTTTAAGTGCATTGGGAAGTCATTGAAGGATTCTCCACAATGTAGTATCATAATCTGATTTATCATATGTTAAAGCTCAGACTGGCTGCTCTATACAGATGGATGTCAGGAGGGCAAGGGTAAAACAGAGAAACCAGTTAATAAGGTGTTTTACTTACTGCTGTCCAAGCAAAAAGATGGTGGAGGCTTAGACTAAAGTGGCAACAGAAGAAATTAGAGAGAAGTAGATAGATTTTATATACATTGAGGAGATTATAAAGCTTAGCCTTGGTAGTATAACAGTTAAGCACTTGGCTGCTAATCGAAAGGTTGGCAGTTTGAACCCAGAAGAAAGACCTGGTGATGTCTTCCATAAAGATAAAAGCCTAGAAAATCCTGTGGGGCAGTTCTACTCTGTCATATGGAGTTGTTATGAGTCAAAATCAAACGGACAGCACAAAACAATAGTAGCGTGAAAGTTGATATGGGGGGAGAGGAGAATAGGGGAGAGGTGGGACAAGGGAAAGCCAAGGAAATTCCCAGGCTTCTGAATTATCTGGGTGGATGAAGGTGTAGAATATTTGTGAAATTTTTATCATGGACTGATTTTGAATAACCACTGATCTAGACAAAAGAAGTTATTGAATAATTTTTTAAATTTCAACTGGCTGTGGTCACAGTTACTATTTTATTCCTCTAATAAGGCATAATGCTATAATTGTTTAACAATAAAAACCAACTTACTAGAGTCTACTCAGCTTGGCCTTTGACTTCTAAGCACGTTCTGTAAATCTTTTTCAAATCACTGGACCTATAGAAAATTTACACCAAGTAGAACAACAGAAAGAAAATAAGTGCTATTTTGGTGCTTTGATGTAAAATGAGTTAATATTAGAATTAGTTTCCTCTTTGCTTTATTGAAGGAACTCTGATGGTGTAGTGGTTAAGGTATCTGGCTGGTAATGGAAAGGTCAGTGGTTTGAACCCATCAGCTGCTCTGCAGAAGAAAGATGAGGCAGTCTGCTTCCTTAAATATTTATAGCCTAAGAAACCCTGTGGGAGTCAGTATGAGTCAGAAACAACTTGACAGCAGTGCTTGGTTTGGGTTTTTTTTTTTGTTTTGTTTTGTTTTTGATTTATTGAATTTTTTTTTATCATACCTTACTTTAGGTCGAATAATATGTGAATTCTAAATTATCAGATAAAAACAGTAGCTTGGTAGCTTTAAACAGTGAAAAGAGGGCAAGTAAATGGTCAGTAAGAATAGCAGTATTAAATTTTAGAAGAATAAGGAAGAAGTAAGTAGAGTTTTAGATACATGAAATAGCAAGGTGACAGATTTGTTCAATAATTTTCAACTAATCTGTAGAAGTTTTGTAGACAGAGTTAATATATATTTTGGAATGCCCAAAGTGTCTACCAGTCTTCAGGGTATCTAGCAATTGGTGGGTGATAAAGGAATTGGAAAATTGGAAAGAATAATAATAATAGCAAATGACAAAATTCAAGCAATGTGTTTTCACTTGGTAGCATTTTACAGTTAAATGAAGTGAATGGGAGTCTCCAGTGATAATTAGTACATTTATCTTACAGTGACAATTTACAACCCAGTGAGGCAGTTAGGACAAGTAATATTTTCTATGTTTTAAGAATAGATGCAGTGCAATGAATTGCTTAATATGGCCCTTCTAGTCATAGTCCTCCATTTTGTGATGTGTTGTAAATCCTAGTCTCTATCCACTAGCCACAGCTCTGGTAGTGTAGTATCTAAGGCATTTGACTGCTAATCAGAAGGCTGGTGTTTCAAACCCACCAGCCAGTCCTTGGAAGGAAAGTTGGGGCAATCTACTTCAGCAGTGATACTGCCTCAGAAACCCAAGGAGGGGTTGCTATGAGTCGGATCCAACTCGATGGCAGTGAGTTTGGTTTTTGGTGGTAAGCCTGTTTAGGGTGGGATGTTTCTTGAGTCCCGCCTTGCTGAAAGGTGTGACTCAAGTCACTACCCTTCATTTCCTTGAGGGTATACGTGTGAATGAATGTTCAGGCCAATTTCGCTCTCTTGCTCAGGTTCTGCATTTGGTTCATCATCATCTCATCCCTGGACTTGAAACAGCAGCTGGTCATCTGACCCACTGATTTGGGTTCACCAGCCCCAGCAACTACCAGAGTAAGGAGAATCCTCCAGACCTACCCACGGACTTAGGACTTAGCAACCTCCCAGCCTCTACCACCACATGAACCATTTCCTTGGTAGTTTGTGAGATGTTACAGGGAAACACAGAACCCTAAGACAGGAGAGACAGTATTAGAGGGAGGAGGAGGAATTGATGTTAGAGATGATGGAGTGATACAGCGGTTCAGAAAAGCTGGACATCCTTCTTAAAGAAATTATTTGAGCAATGGAAAACTGAGGCTCACAGAAATCAAGAGATAATAAAACAGAAAAAGCTAATGGAAAGAAAACAGTCATTTCTAACCCATTGGTTTCTAGAGGATAGCCATAAAGTAGATATGTCAAGTCAAATCTTATTTCCTGCATACACAAAACTATATATTAAGATGCTGTTCCTAAAAGTCTATTTGATATTAGCCATTAATAGTAATATTTACCATACATTGAAAGTGTCAGGCTGGGTGTTAGAACTTCATATACATTACCTAATTTAAACCTCACAATAACCCCATGAGGTAAAAAATAAAAAAGCTTTTATCTTCAGTTTACAGAAAGGAAACCAAGACATTAGAGGTGGAATAGCATCCCTGATCTGACTTTATTGTCCACGTTACTGCTTCAGAAACCAAAGGAGGGGTTGCTATGAGTCAGGATCAACTCAACGGCAGCAAGTGAGTATTAAACATTATAGCTATACCATGAAAATATCAAAACTCAATAAGGACCACAAATATCAATAAGGATAAAACAAACCACAAATACATATAAAACTAAACACAATGTAAGAATTGCTTTGTAAATATGAGAGATTTTTTTCCACATATACTTGTCTGGCTGCGTCTTCTTAAAATGAGTCAATAAAATTCAGACTGAACACATCACCTTCTTTTTCTGGTAAATCTCCCTATGAAAAATATTCATCATTGTTTTAAGAATTTGAAACACTATGTTCAAAACAAGAATTATCTGTTATCACTAAGCCGTTAAGGCAGTTTTCATAGCAACTTATTTTTCTCCAAGTCTTTGATCCTCCATCTAAAACTCAGCTAAGTCAATGCAAACTCAGTAGATATTATTGTTAATATCAATCAAAATAACTAGGCAAGTGTCAAAAGGAAATTTGATAGTAAGGGGGGCTGGGGGAGAGAAAGGAAGCTCTGGTGGTGCAGTGCTTAAAGCATTTGGCTGCTAAATAAAAGGTCCACAGTTCAAATCCATTTGCCAATCTGGGAGAAAGATGAGGCAGTCTGCTTCCACAAGATTTACAGCCTTGGAAACTCTATGGGACAGTTCTACTCTGCCCTACAGGGTCACCTATAAGTTGGAACCAATTTGATGGCAGTGGGTTTGTGTATGTGTGTGTGTGTGTTTTCTTTCTTTTTTCTTTGCGGGGGGCTGGGGGGAGGGTTATTCATAATACTGTTTTATAACAGAAAGGTTGCAAATGGACACACCAAAAATCAAGGGTCATCTGTATTCACAGATTTATCAGGATGTTTTTGGCTACAAGTAAACAAACGTTCCCAAAAGTGACTTAAACAGTAAGCAAATGTAATATTACATAACAGAAAGCCCAGTGGTATGGTCTTTGTGCCAGTTACTAAGCTATTGTCTCTCAGCTCCATATCCATCCTTCTGCACTCTGCATTGGGATACTGGGACTAGGACTCTGCAAACTACCTTTCTCCTTTGTAAACTGACTTTCTGCTAGGTTCTACCAATAGAGGGCACTGGAAGGAAAATGAAAGGCAGGAAGAGGGAAGGCAGAACTTCCTTGTATTTGTCTTTAAGCTGTTCATATTAGCATCACCGGGAGCTCTGGTAGCATAGTGG
>NW_006924364.1:13721-14336 GCF_000298275.1 Orycteropus afer afer
TTTTTCACTTTCTTTTTCCCGGTGATTAGTTTGCTTGTATTTGTCTGTTTTAAACCAACTAATATTATTAATACTTTTGTCCTTTTTATTATTATTCTTAATATTCCCCTACCAGGTCCTAGTTTTCAGCATTTTTTCTGTTCCCTGTGACTGGCTGAAATTCCCCCTCCCCACAAATATAAGGTTTTTTTTTTTTTTCTTTCCCCCCTTTTTTCTCATGATTAACCCCATTCCTTGTTCTTCTTCTTAAATTTTTCCTATTTTTTCTTCATTTATTATTCTCCTTCCCCACTTTTTTTTTTTTTTCTTAGTGCCCTATCCCCAGATATTGCAGGTTTGCTTGTTTTTTCTTCCATTTTTCCCCCTTTTTTTTGGTGGGGTTACTGTTCCTGTGTGATTACATGGTGTGTTTTTCATCCATGGGGTTTTAGTTTTTTGATGGTTATTCAATTGTAATTTGTGTCTAACTGAGTGGAAGACAACAGTCCTCATAAGACACAATTACACCCACACCTCCTGTAACTTCACTTACTGAGCGAGAGCCACTTCCTCCTTCTCCACCAACGGGCCAACGATAAAAAACCACCAAGAAGAGCCTGAACCACCCTTGGCTGC
>NW_006924365.1:0-3905 GCF_000298275.1 Orycteropus afer afer
TTTCTTTACATAGATAAGTGAGCTCTTTCAGTGTTGCATCCATTTGTTGACACACCTCAATTGGTCAAGGCACATAGGAATATAATTTTTAAAAGGTCCCAGTCATCTAGCTTCTCTTCCACCTCCTGCACATTCTGGGTTATGCTTGATAGTCCATTTATGCTGTGAATTAGGGACCCTAGATTTGCCCCTATTTTGTCTTTGATGAACTTTATTCTTTGGGGTTTTAAATTTAAGTCTTTCATCCAACTTGAGTTTGTTTTTGTGTATGGGGTGAGGTATGGATCTTGCTTTATTTTTCTGCAAGTGGATATCCAATTTTGCCAGCACCATTTATTAAAGAGGCTATTTCTTTGCTTTTTAATGGGTTTTGGAACTTTGTCAAAGATCAGCTGTCCATAGATGGATGGGTCTATTTCTGGGTTTTTTATTCTGTTCCATTGGTGTATCTGTCTATCATTGTACTGATACCACACTGTTTTGACTACTGTGGCTCTGTAGTAGGCTTTGAGATCTGGGAGTGAGACCTCCCACTTTGTTCTTCTTCAGTAGTGCTCTGCCTATCTGAGGTCTCTTTCTTTTCCATATGAAGTTAGTAATTGGTTTTTCCCTATCCTTAAAAAATTTTATCAGTATCTGGATTTGGATTCCATTAAATGTGTAGATTGTTTTGGGTAGTATTGACGTTTTTGCAATATTCAGTCTTCCTGTCCATGAACAAGGCAGGTTCTTTCATTTATGTAGAGCCCTTGTAGTTTCTTGTAGTAGTGTTTTACAGTTTCCTTTGTATAGGTCTTTTGTGTCTCTGGTAAGATTTATTCCTAGATATTTTATATTTTTGGTAGCTATTGTAAATGGTATTCTTTCCCTTATTTCTTTTTCAGGGGCATCTTTGTTGATATAGAGGAAACCAACTGATTTTTTATGTTGAACTTGTATCCTGCCACTCTATTAGTACCAGTAGTTTTTTGTTTGTTTGTTTTCCTGACTCTCTTGGGTCTTCTATGTATAGGATCATGTCATCTGCAAATAGAGATAGCTTTACTTCCTGTTTGCCAATTTGGATGCCTTTTATTTCTCTTTCTTGCCTTATTGCCCTGGCCAGGACTTCTAATATATGTTAAATAGGAGTGGTGATAGAGGGCATTCTTGTCTGATTCCCATTCATGAGTCTTTCTCCATTAGCAATAATGTTGGCCATTGGCTCTGCATATATGCCCTTTATTATGTTGAGGAATTTCCTTTCTGTCCCTATTTTGCTGAGAGTTCTGAACAGGAACGGGTGTTGGATTTTATCAAATGCCTTTTCTGCATCGATTGATATGATCATATGGTTCTTATCTTTTGTTTCGTTTATGTGGTGGATTACATAGATTGTTTTTCTGATGTTGAACCATCCTTGCATACCTGGTATGAGTCCCACTTGGTCAGTATGTATTATTTTTTTGATATGTTGTTGGATTCTGTTAGCTAATATTTTGTTGCAGATTTTTGCATCTATATTCATGAGGGATATTGGTTTGTAGTTTTTCTTTTTAGTGGTGTCTTTCCCTGGTTTTGGTATCAGTGTTATGCTTGCTTCATAAAATAAACTTGAAAGTATTCCCACTTTTTTATGTTCTGGAATAGCTTAAGTAGTATAGATGTCAACTCTTCCCTGAATGTTTGGTAAAATTCTCCAGTGAAGCCATCAGGGCCAGGACTTTTTCTTGTGAAAAGTTTTTTTATGACCTGTTCAATTTCTTTCTTTGTTATTGATCTGTTCAAGTATTCTATCTCTGAGTGGGATAGTTTAGGTAGGTCTTGTGTTTCTAGAAATTTGTCCATCTCTTCTAGGTTCTCAAATCTGTTGGAGTACACTTCTTCATAATATTCTGTCAATTTTTTTTATTTCAGGTGGTTCTATTGTGATGTTGCCCTTTTTGTTTATTATTCTTGTAATTTGCATCTTCTCTTTCTTTTCTTTCATTAGATTTGCCAACGGTTTGTCAATTTTGTTAATCTTTTCAAAGAACCAACTTTCTCTTTTGTTGATTTTTCTCTTTTTTTGTTTTGTTTTGTTTTCTGTTTCATTTATTTCTGCTCAGATCTTTATTATCTCTTTACTTCTGGATACTGTAGGTTTCCTTTGTTGCTCTTTCTCTAATTGTTGAAGTTGTTGAATTAGGGTGTTGATTTTCTTTCCTCTTTTTTGATGTGTGTGTTTATTGCTATAAGTTGACCTCTGAGTACTGCTTTCACTGTATCCCATAGGTTTTGGTAAGATATATCTTCATTCTCGTTTGTTTCTAGGAATTTTTTAATTTCACACTTTATTTCTTCTATTACCCAGTGGTTTTTGAACAGTGTATTCAACTTCCACATGTTTGATGTTTTTTCCTTGATCTTCCTATTAGTAATTTCTGATTTTATAGCATTGTGATTCGAGAAGATGCTTTGTGGTATTTCAATTTTTTTTTTTTTTTAATTTATTGAGGCTTGTTTTATGTCCTAACATATGGTATATTCTGAAGAATGATCCGTGTGCACTGGAGAAGAACGTGAATTGTGCTTTTGTTGGGTGGAATGCTCTATATATGTCTATGAAGTCAAGTTGGTTGATTGTATTGTTGTTTCCTCTGTATCTTTGTTAGGTTTTTTTCTAGTTGATGTGTCCCTCCTTGAAAGTGGTGTGTTAAAGTCTCCTACTACTATTGTAGAGTTGTCTATTGTCCCTTTTAATTCAATTAATATCTGCTTCACATATTTTGGAGCACTTTCATTGAGTGCATAGATACTTATTGTGGTGATCTCTTCTTGGTCAATTGACCCTTTCAGCATCATATAATGTCCTTCTTTGTCCCTTATGGTGTCCCTTTCACCTTGAAGTCTATTTTATCAGAAATTAATATTGCCACTCCTGCTCCTTTTTGGTTACCAAGGGCTTGGTAAATTTGTCTTTATCTTCATGTCTAAGGTGGGCCTGTTGTAGGCAGCATATCGATGGGTCTTCTTTTCTTATCCATTCTGCCACTCTCTTTCTCTTGACTGGTGCATTTAGGCCATTGACATTGAGAGTAATTAGAGATAGGTATGAATTGATTGCTGTCATTCTACTGTGTTTTCTGTCATGTTGTTTGAGATTTCCTTGGTCCAAATACTTTTCTGTACTGAGTTCATTTTGTTATCATATATTTCCTCTCTTTTCTTCTTTATTGTTGGTTTTGTGCTTAGTAATCCCATATATTTTCCTTTTTTCTGGGTTTGCTCAGGGGGATTGTTAATTTTCTCTGTGGTTACCTTGGAGTGAATTCTTGTCTCTATAATTTGGGAACAGTCAGTTCTATACAGAAATTGTACCGTTTTCCTCTCTATTTGGAAGTTTTGTACCTAGAACTTGTATTCAGTCTATTTGCTTTGTTGCTGGTGTCATGTGCAGAGTGACTCACTTGTTTCTTTGTGTCCAATGTTTTCAGAGCTCATTTTGAGCATCTATTTATGATTTGGTTGTAGTGTTGATGTCATGTGTCCTGATTTTAATTTGTTGTTCTCTGCTGTGGGTTCTCTATTGGAAGGACTTCCTTAAGCATTTCTTGTAGGGTTGGTCTTGTTTTCACAAAATCCCTTAATTTCTGTTTGTCTGAGAATGTCTTGATTTCACCCTCATATTTGAAGAGCATTTGGGCTGGATATAGAATTTTAATTTTTTTAAGAGCTTGTTTTACATTAAAAGTCACACATACATTTAGTTTCATTCCCCATTCGCCATGTCCAACCCTAACCCAGTCTCCTCCCCTCCCTACCCTGCAACACTCCCCCTGTGCCCCTCATAATTATGCACTCCTGTTTGTCCTGCATTTCCTCAGTTTGAATGTTGGTCCTTTGGTGTCCCATGTCTATTGCTTTAAGGGATGTGTTACCATTGA
>NW_006924365.1:4730-5277 GCF_000298275.1 Orycteropus afer afer
CAGTCCAGCATCCTCTCTTTTCCCAATGTTATCATGTCGGTCATATATACCTCCTGTATATCCCTCCCTCTACCCATGTCAGCGTGTAAGCCCCAACTAGCCTGAAATTAATCCCTCCCTTTCCCTCACCATCCCAGTAACCTACTAGGTGAGTTCCCTTTCCCAAGCAAACCCTTCTATGTCTTTTTACAGTAATGGGCTCATACGATACTTGTCCTTCTGTGACTGACTTATTTCACTCAGCATAATGTCCTCCAGGTTCATCCACATTGCGAGATAATTCATGTATCCCTCATTGTTCTTTAATGTGGCATAATATTCCATTGTGTGGATATACCATAACTTGATTATCCACTCATCCGTTGATGGGCATTTAGGTTGTTTCCATCTCTTTGCTATGGTGAATTTTGCTGCGATGAACATAGGTGTACATATGTCTGTTTCTGTACTCTCTCTCATCTCTTTAGGGTATATTCCTAGTAATGGAATTGCTGGGTCAAATGGTACTTCTATTTTCAGTTTTTTAAGGAAACGCCATACCGTTTGC
>NW_006924365.1:5773-6480 GCF_000298275.1 Orycteropus afer afer
GGTGTTGAGATATTGAAGTTTTCTATAGATTTTGGAGATAAGTCCTTTATCAGATATGTCATAGGCAAATATTTTCTCCGAATCTGTAGGTTCTCTTTTTACCCTTTTGACGAAATCTTTCAATGCGCACAAGAATTTAATTTTTGAAAGGTCCCAGTCATCTAGCTTCTCCTCTATCTCCTGCACATTCTGGGTTATGCTTGACAGTCTATTTATGCCATAAATTAGGGCTCCTAGATTGGCCCCTATTTTATCTTTGATGAATTTTATAGTATTGGGTTTTACATTTAAGTCTTTGATCCAACTTGAGTTTATTTTTGTGTGTGGGGTGAAGTATAGGTCTTGTTTTATTTTTCTACAGGTGGATATCCAGTTTTGCCAGCACTATTTGTTAAAGAGGCAGTCCCTTCCCCATTTAATGGGCTTTGGGCCTTTGTCAAAGATCAATTGTCCATAGATGGATGGGTCTATGTCTGAGCTTTCAATTCTGTTCCATTGGTCTATCTGTCTATCATTGTACCAATACCATGCTGTCTTGACTACTGTGGCTATATAGTAGTTCTTAAGATCTGGGAGTGTGAGACCTCTGACTTTGTTTTGCTTCTTGAGAAATGCTCTGCTTATTCAAGGTCTCTTTCCTTTCCATATGAAATTAGTAATTAGTTTTTCCATGTCCTTAAAAAATTTTGTTGAAATCTGGATCAGGA
>NW_006924365.1:6580-7090 GCF_000298275.1 Orycteropus afer afer
CAAATAGAGATAGTTTTAATTCCTCTTTGCCAATATGTATGCCTTTTATTTCTCTTTCTTGCCTTATTGCCCTGGCCAGGACTTCCAATACAATGGTAAATAGAAATGGTGATAGAGGGCATCCCTGTCTTTTTACCATTCATAAGGGGAATGCCTTGAGTCTTTCTCCATTAATAATGATGTTGGCTGTTGGCTTTGCATATATATCCTTTGTTAAGTTGAGGAATTTCCCTTCTATCCCTATTTGCTGAGAGTTTTAAACAGGAATGTATGTTGGATTTTATCAAATGCCTTTTCTGCATCAATTGATATAATCATGTAGTTCTTTTCCTTTGTTTTGTTTATGTGGTGGATTACATTGATTGATTTTCTGATGTTTAACCACCCTTGTAAACCTGGTATGAATCCCAATTGTTCCAGATGTATTAATTTTTTGATATGTTGTTGGATTCTGTTGGCCAGGATTTTGTTAAAGATTTTTGCATCTATGTTCATGAGTGATATTGGTCT
>NW_006924365.1:8805-10254 GCF_000298275.1 Orycteropus afer afer
CCTTAATGTCTATTTTATCAGAAATCATAATTGCTACCCCTGCCCTTTTTTGGTTTCCATTGGCTTGGTATATTCTTTTCCATCCTTTAACTCTTCATTTGTTTTTATCTTTGTGTCTAAGGTGTGTCTCTTGTAGGCAGTATATCCGTGGGTCTTCTTTTCTTATCCAGTCTGCCACTCTCTTTCTCTTGATAGGTGCATTTAGCCCATTCATGTTGAGTGTAATTAGTGATAGGTATGAGTTGATTGGTGTCATTCTATTGTGGTTTTTTTTGGTGTCTTGGTGATTCCTTAGTCTGTGTATATTTCTGTGCTGAGTTCAGTTTGTTGGCTATTGCTTTATCCATTTTCTTCTTTATAGTCAGTTTTGTGTTTATTGGGCTCATATGTTTTCCTTCCTTCTGGATTTGCTTAGAAGAATTGTTACTCTTCTCTGTGATTACCTTGGAGTATATTCTTGTTTCTATATGTTTAGAACAGTTCGTGCTGCAAAGACATTGTCGTGTTTTCCTCTCCATTTGAAGGTCTGTACCTAGAAGTATTATTCCCTCTGATAGGTTAGTTGCTGTTGTTGTGTGCTGCTTGAGTTCCTTGGTTTTTAAGGTAGAATGTTTTATGGTCTTATTATGAGTATCTATTTCTGATTTGGTTTTAGAGTTGATGTCCCATATCCTGGTTTTGCTGATCTCTGTTGTGGGTTCTCTATTGGTAGGACTTCCTTAAGCATTTTTTGTAGGGTTGGTCTGGTTTTCACAAAGTCTCTTAATTTCTGTTTATCTGAGAATGCCTTGATTTTGACCTCATATTTTATGGATAATTTGGCTGGATATAGGATTCTTGGTTGGAAGTTTTTTCCTTCAGAGTTTTACATATGCTGTCCCATTGCCTTCTTGCCTGCATGATTTCTGCTGAGTAATCAGAGCTGAGCCTAACTGATTATTGTAAGTATATTTCTTTATTGCCGGGCAGCTCTCAAAATTTTTTCTTTGTCTTTGATTTTGGAAAGTTTGATTATAATATTCCTTAGTGTCTTTCTCTTAGGGTCAATCTTGTGTGGGGTTCTATGAGCTTCTTGGACAAATATCTTTTCTTCCTTCATGATATGGGGGAAGTTTTCTGCTAGCAGGTCTTCCACAGTTTTCTCAGTGGTCTTTTTTCACCTCTTCTTATTCTGGAATTCCAATGAGTCTTAAATTGTTTCATCTCATGTCATTGGATATAATTCTTAGGCTCTCTTCATTTCTTTTAAATCTTTGTTCTGATTTTTCTTCATACAGGCTAGTGTCCAGGGATTTGTCTTCTAGTTGGGATATTTGTTCTTCAGCCAATTCTAATCTGCTCTTTTGAGCTTCTGCTGTGTTGTGTAGTTCTGTCATTTTGGTGCTCATGCTTTGCATTTCAATAGACATTTTCTGCATTTCTAACTGCTGTTTTTATATGAGTTCTGAT
>NW_006924365.1:11799-14462 GCF_000298275.1 Orycteropus afer afer
GGAGTTTGTCTGTGATACTGCCCACCTGTGGCACCAAAAATGTGTGCAATTTCAGCTGTGCTGGAGTCGGGAGCGTGCCTGCTAGTAATCTGTGGTCCTGATATCAGTGACAAAGATAAGCACAGATCTCTCAATGTCTACCAGTCTGACCCAAGCCCACTCAGTGACCCGCTGAGGGGGGAGCGAGCTCACCCTCCTGGAGCACCAGTGAGCTCTCCACTTGGGTTTTGATGGTGCTGCGCATGCCCATTTGCACTTAGGCGACCAAGTTACCAATAAAATCAGGTGCTGGAGGTAGATCCTTGGAGCTGTTTGCTGGGATGTTGGTGTGGTCACTGGTATGCTGATATAGGGTGTCTTCTTTCTTGGCTCACAGAGATCTCAGCTGGCCATTCTCACCTGCCAGTCAGTGACTGCCCCAGGGAAGTTTCCAATGGCTTCTCTCGGCTGCCCATCCGTCCTTCGCCAGGTAGATCTTTCTTAAACAATCTCCCTATGCCTTTCCTCTAATTCTGCTCTTCTGTGTTTGGTGAACTCTGATTCAGTGAGCTGTTCAGAGCACCAAAATCCCTAATTCAAACTGCTGTACCTAGTTTTTGAAGCACTAAGATGCTAGAGGGAAATAAAGTGGTGCTTACTGACGAGGCTCCCTTTTGAATCCTCCTGGATATAGAATTTTTGGCTGGAAGTTGTTTTCCTTCAGTGTTTTATATATGCCATCTGTGTTAAGCTGGGTTCTCTAGAATGGCAAAACCAGTGAAGCTTATATATACATATGTTGTTGTTGTTGTTGTTATGTGCCGTCAAGTCAGCCCCGACTCATAGCGACCCCTCCTTGGGTTTCTGAGGCAGTATCACTACGGAAGTAGGATTGCCCAACCTTCCTTCCGAGGAGTGGCTGGTGGGTTTGAACCGCCAGCCGTCTGGTTAGCAGGCAAGTGACTTAGCCACTATGCTACCAGAGCTCCCATATATACATATAGAGAAAGCAAAAGATAAATTTATCTTAGGAAAATGGCTCACACACTTATAAATGCTGAAAATTACCAAGATCTTGGATCAAATGTCAAGCTGGAGGCTTTTCCAGACTCAACCAGCTGTAGGGGCTGATAAGCTCAAGGTTGGCAGGCAGTACCGGCTGTTGATTCCAATGAAATGATGAATCCAAGATCTCTAGGCCGAATGGTGGATTGTTTGCTCATGTACAGGATCCCAATCCACAGAAGAGTGTCTCTTTTCCGGGATGTACATAAATATATTGGAAGCAGGCCACACCCCTTTCAATGGATTGGCTGCTCAAAACATATACATCTGATCCCATCAAGGAAATAACCCACATCACAACTGCTTAAACCACACAGAATTGTGGTCCAGACAAGTTGACACAGCTCCAACTATCACAGCCCACCCATTTTCAACTTGGCAGTTGTACACATCTTCTTGACCTTATATAATCTCTAAATAAAGACAATCATAAATTCATATTTGTGACTAACATGATATGCTAATATGCATACAACCGAAACTCATTAACTTTATTTATATTTCACAATTCATAACAGAAGGAAACAAAAATATTTGATGCACATGTACAATGAACAAATATAACAATCACAGTCCTTGTCTCTGCAACTGGTCATGTGGTTGTAGCTGATATTCAGAACTACCTTCTTCCGCCACCCATTCTGTATTTCCCTTGCCCTCAGCAAGCACCTCAGCTGGTCGTGGTTCTTTGCCTGGTGGGGTGACCCACACCTTCATTCCTGAAGGGCCTGGGCCATGGGTAGTCATACCAGAATTGGGTTGCTATAATTTTCCATTGACTTTAATCACAGGGCATGGTAGTACTAAGAGACATCCTAAAGAATCTCCTGTATTCCAGGCAAATTTTTCTTTACCTCCATTATGTAAAGTGAATCCAATTTCCCCTTGGTAATCAGGATCTATCACACCAGACAGTACAGTAACACCCTTCTTTGTCTATTGATCCAGAGGCATGAGGAAGCCAAAATGGCCAGGTGGCATTCTTAATTTCTAATTCAATGTAATCAGTATTGTGTCTCCAGGTAGGAGTGCTCCTCCCTTTGGGACTAAGATCTCCAGACCTGCATAGCATAGGGTAGCAGGGACAGGAAGCAAAAAATTTTTGAGTGGGTCACTAGGGGTAATAGTGAGTGGTACCACTCCCATTTCCACCCCTTGGTTCCTGGACCCATGAATTCTGGCTGTCAGAGAAACAGCACTGTATATTGGATGTTGGGTTAGAGCATATACAGCCTCCTGGAGAATATTGCCCCAACCTTTCAAAGTATTACCACCTAGCTGGTGCCATAATTGTGCTTTAGTAGGCCATTCTATAGTTCTATCAAAACAGCTGTTTCTGGGTGATGGGGAACATGGTAAGACCAGTGAATTCCATTAGTATAGGCCCATTGCTGCACTTCATTTGCTGTGAAATGACTCCCTTAATCTGAAGCAATGCTGTGTGGGATACCATGATGGTGGATAAGGCATTCTGTAAGTCCATGGATGGTAGTTCTGGTAGAAGCATTGTGTGCAGGGAAGGTGTATCCAGAATAAGTATCTATTCTAGTAAGAACAAAATGCTGTCCTTTCCATGATGGAAGTGGTCCAATGTAATCAACCTGCCACCAGGTTGCTGG
>NW_006924365.1:14562-15046 GCF_000298275.1 Orycteropus afer afer
GGCCACTTTGTTCATGAGCCCATTGAGCAAGGACAAGAGTAGCTGGGGAAAAAGGATGGCTGCTTTCCACTGAACATGTTATCCTATCCACTTGATTGTTAAAGTCCTCCTCTGCTGAGGTCACCTTTGGGTGGGCATTCACATGAGACACAAATACCTTTACTCCTTTGGCCCATTCAGAGAGTTCTATCCACATACCTCTTTATCATACATCCTTGTCACCAATATTCCAATCATGCTCCTTCCAAGTCATCCAGCCAAGCCATTAGCCACAGCCCATGAATCCATATACAATGGCACATATGGCCATTTCTTGTTCCATGCAAAGTGAACAGCCAGATGCATGGCTCTAAGTTTTGCCCATTGGGAGGATTTCCCTTCACCACTGTCCTTCAAGGAAGTCCCAGAAAGGGGCTGCAGTGCTACTGCTGTCCAATATTGAGTGGTGCCTGCATATTGCACAGAACCATCTATAAACCAGGCA
>NW_006924366.1:0-9002 GCF_000298275.1 Orycteropus afer afer
GAACACTTAATATGCCCATGAAGAACTTGTACATAGACCAGGAGGCATTCATTCAAACAGAACAAGGGGAAACTGCATTGTTTAAAATCAAGAAGAGAGTGCTTCAGGGTTGTATCCTTTCCCCATACTTATTCAATCTGTGTACTGAACAAACAAACCAAGAAGCTGGGCTATATGAAGAAGAACATGGCACCAGGATTGGAGGAAGACTCATTAATAACCTGCATTATTCAGATGACACAGCTTTACTCACTGAAAGTGAGGATGACTTGAAACACTTACTAATGAAGATTGAAGACTGTAGTCTGCAGTATGTATTACATCTCAATATAAAGAAAACAAAAATCCTCAGAAAGGGACCAATAAGCAGCATGACGATAAATGGAGAAAAGACAGAAGTTGTCAAAGACTTCATATTACTTGGTTCTACAATCAGCACCAAAGGGAACAGCGGTCAAGATATCAGACATTGTATAGCATTGGACAAATCTGCTGCAAAAGACCTCTCTCAAGTGCTAAAGAACAAAGATGTTTCCTTGAAGACAAAGGTATGCTTGATGCAAGCCCTGGTATTTCCAATCACCTCACATGCGTGTAAGAGCTGGACAATGAAAAAGGAAGACCAAAGAAGAGTCAATGCTTTTGAGTTGTGGTGTTGGCAAAAAATGCTGAAAGTACCATGCACTGCTAAAAGAACTAACGAATCTGTCCTGGAAGGAGTGGCCAGAATGCTCCTTGGAAGCAAGAATGGCCAGACTGTGTCCCACCTACTTTGGTCACTTTGTAAGTAGGGACTATTTCCTGGAGAAGGATATCATGCTTGGCAAAGTGGAGGGTCAACAAAAAAGGGGAAGGCCCTGAAAGAGATGGATTGACATAGTGGCTGCAACTATGGGCTCAGGTATAGCAAGCATCATGGGCCAGGTACAAGACGGGCAGTATTTCATTCTCCTGTACATGAGGTTGCTATGAGTCGGAGATGACTCCATGGCACCTAACAACAACAACTGTCTCTTTCTATAAGTAAAAGATATGTGGTAGAAGAAAATGATGACATTGGTTTAGTATGGATTGTATTTAAATTGAAAATTAGAGGGTTAGTTGTAAGTATCCAGTAGAGAGTTTGTGGTTTTAATTCATATACTGTTATAAATATGTACAAATAGTCTCTTATGTTAAATAAATATCAAGGCATTACCCAGACAACTTATAATTGATGTCAGAGAGCTGGTTTATGATTTTTACCGTCTGCCAAATTAACTGTTTAATCAAGATCTTTCCACTAATTTTTGTGTTCTTTAAATTACATATATTTTCTTCACATTTTTTCTCTCTCACCTCTTCGCCAAAGTTGGCTATCCTAAAGGCTTACTTCAAGTTTCTACAGCTGTGTTTGACCAGAAAAAGCAAAATTACTATTATCTAAGAAAAATTATACTTTCTTCTATTCCAATATAATTTCTCAGTTTATCCTCTGATTTTTTTTTAACAGGAAACAGTTTGATAAAGCCATAATTTAGACCTTTGAGTAATATATTTTACTGTCCTCTCACATGTGAGTGAAACAGGATCTATAAAATTGAAATGTTGGAATAGATAATTGCAATGTTTCCATTCAGCTATAACATTCTCTGATCATGTGAAATAACTCAGGTTACTTAAAATAAGTTGAATAATTTATTAAGGGTGTGCAGATAAAGGAGTGGACATAGTAAACTTGCTTGCACAATAGCCTTCTCTTCGTATATCTAAGAAAGTCCATTCTTCCAATAAATTTCCTCCTAGGATATGCTTGGTTGCAGAATCATTACAAAAATATGTTATGCTCTGAGTTTTGATTACTACTGCCCATGTACAAGTTCATTCATATTTCTGAATGTCAATATTTCCAAATATTTGGTCAATCTAACAATTAGAGCAATTCTTCCCACACATTTACAATATTATATATTACACTCTTAAAGAATTGCTTAGTGATGGTTGCACAATATGATTAATGTAACTGGCCTTGTTGAATTGTACATATAAAAAATGTTGACCTGGAAAATTTTGTGGTACATACGTATTTTTGCAACATTATTTAAAAAGGATGAATAAAGGGATATCTCACATATATTAAAGGTTTGATTCCAGACCACTGCAATAAAGTAAATATCACAATAAGATGAGGTTGGCGATTTACTTCTGTAGTGATACCGCCTAGGAAACCCAAGGAGGGGTCGCTTTGAGTTGGATCCGACTTGACGGCAGTGAGTTTGGTTTTTGGTTTTGCAGTACATGTAAAAGTTACATTTTCATTTTACTCTAGTCTATTAAGTGTGCAATCACATTATGAAAAATTTGAACTATTGTGAGAAGTACTGAAATGTGACAGAGAGACACAAAGTGAGCATACCCTTTTTTTAAAAAATGTTGCCAATAGACTTGCTTAATGGAAGATTGCCACAAAACTTCAATTTGTAAAAAATGTATTATCTGTGAATGCAGTAAAGTGAAGTGAAATAAAATGAATTGTTCCAGTATTGATATACAACAAAAACGATTCAGAAAACAACCAATTGCACATGAGTTGACTCCGACTCCTAGCCACCCCATGCATGTCAGAGTAGAACTGTTCTCTGTAGGGTTTTCAGTGGATGGTTTTTTTGAAGTAGATCACCAGGTCTTGCTTCTAATGTATCTCTGAATGCCCTTGAACCTCCATCTTTTCAGTTAGCACCTGAGCTTTTTAACCTTTTGTATAGCTCTTAGATGTTTCAGATATTTACAAGAATAGAACTTAAGAACTTTAGCCAAAACATTCTAATTCTTTTTATTTTTCACTTGAGAAAACTAGATGCTAAATAAATAAATAAATTTTGCAAATGATCCATATGAATGACACTTGAGCATCCTGATGAATGTTTATACTGACATCCAGTCAATTTCAACTCTTAGTGACTATACAGGACAGGTTTCCACTGTCACATCTTTCTGCTAAGGAATGGCTAATGGGTTCAAATAACAGACCATTTGATTAGCTGTCAAGTACTTTAAACACTGTACCACCAGGGCTCCTTCTGTTTTGGAAATCAATTTTTAAATGCTGTGAAACAAAATTGCCTTTACTCAAAACTATCTGATTTCATGCTTTTGCATTTATTTATTAATTAACTTTTTAAATTTGAAAATAAAATTAAAATATTTTCAAAATTGTGGTTTAGTAATTGTTGAATGACTATTAAAGAAATTGTTGTTTTGTTATGTGCTACTGATTCACTTCTGACTCATAGTAACCCTATATACAACAGAATGAAACAGCCTGGTCCTGTGTCATCCGCACATTCATTGCTATGTTTCAGCCCACTGTTGTAGCCACTGTGACAATCTGTCTCTTTGAGCATCTTTCTCTTTTTTTGCTCATCCTCTACAATACCAAGCATGATGTTCTTTTCCAGGGTCTAGTCCCTCCTGAAAATATGTCCAAAATACAGGTGAGATGAAGTTTTGCCACCCTCAACAATACGGATCATCTGGCTTTACTTCTTCAAAGAAAGATTTGTTGGTTCTTCCAGCCATCCATGGTATATTTAATATTCTTCATCCAAAACATATATCAAAGACATCAGTTATTCAGTGTTCCTTATTCATTTTCTAGGTTTCACATGAATATGAAGTAATTAAAAATACCATGGTTTGAGTCAGGTTCACTTTAATCCTCAGAATGAAACCTTTGCCACTTTAAAGAGGTCTTTTGCAGTAGATTTGCCCAGTGTGATACAGCTTAAAACTGGGATGATACTAATCCAAGATGAGAGGTCATAGCTACTTACTACCCTTTCCACTTTTATCCAGGGTAAAACCCTATAGAGAAAAGTCTTATGTCAGCATGGTACAACACAAAAGGTAAAATGAGTGGGATATTGTGTGTAAATGTGAAAATAAAGGATAGCCCCAGATTTGCTGAGGACCCCAAAGGGGCTCAGAACTATGTACAATATTTCTCAGCCCCCAATTAAAAATAACAAAAATATAGTTTGTAGCATATTTTCCCTATATAATGTGCCATTTGATTGCTTGACTGCTACATCCATGGGCTTTGATCATTGATCCAAATAGAATTACATTTTTTACAACTTCAACTTCTTCATCATTTATCAAGATGTGTTTATTGGTCTAATTGTGAAGATTGTTTTGTTTCCTCTGTGTTCAGATGTAATCCATATTGACAACCATAGAGGTTGACCTTAAACAGTAAGTCCTTCAAGTCTTCTTCATTTCAGTAAGCAAGGTTGTATCATCTGAATACTGCAGGTTGTTAATAAGTCTTCTTCGAGTCCTTGTGTTGCATTCTTCTTCACATATTCTAGCTTCTCAGATTATTTGTTCAGCATAATGTATGAATAAGTAAGATGAAAGAATTCAGCCCTGCCACACACTTTTCACAATTTTAAGCCACACAATATTTCCTTCATTGAATCTAAGCAACAATTTAAAAAAAAAAAAACACAAAAACACAAAAACCCCACCAAATTCACTGTCATTGAGTGGATTACAACTAATAGCAACCCCTCCTTGAATTTCCAAGGTGGTATTTCTATGGAAGTAGACTGCCCAGTCTTCCTTCCTAGGAGTTGCTGAATTTTAAACTAACATTTGGTTTTATCTGATGTTGCTCAGAATGATGTACCTTATCTGGTTTGGCATTCAGTACAATCATTAAACTCAAATATTCTCAGTATCCTCTGAAATACTGTTTCCTCACCCCTCAAATATACAGTATAATGTATAATCTTTTGTATAAGTAGGATAGTTAATAATATCTAATGCCATATAGAAGAATATTCCTCTGTTTTACATTCTACCCTTTGACTCACATACATATTTAAATGGAAGACATTTGCTGTGTGTTCTGAATACTTGGATGCATTTTTGCCTGGGAGTTAAAGGCAGATTTACTTGTTGACTAAACCCTGTCTCAGGTACCACCACTTCTTTACTCCAAAATCTGTGTTATGCTTGTCATGGTTGGACCTTTCTTTTACTTATACATTTAGATTGATATCCAAAGTCTATCTTCATTTTACTGCAAACCTGTTATATGCCTCTCCTTATATATTTGCCAGGTTTCTGATGTTGGTTCATGCCCTGGTTCTTGCTTTCACCCTTGAAAGCAGTTTTTGTTTTCTGTTTCTCTCTCTACTTTTAGGACCTTATATTATAACAATTCTCATTTTATAAACAAGTGTATTTCCTTATTTAGATGATATACCCTGTGCCTCATCTTAATGTACAAAATTCCAGTAATCACTTTCATCTTTACCAGAGTGATTTCCATTGCACAGTACTCTAATAAACTCTTACATACATCCTCAAATCCTTGGCATTACTTTGCCAGTGATATATGCTTTTCAAAAATGCAATTCGTATTTAAACACATTTTTTGGTTTACTCCAAGCTGTGAATAGAAGCTCTGGTAGCATAGTGCCTTACTTGACTGCTAACCAGAAGGCTGGCGGTTCAAACCCACCAGCCACTCCTCAGAAGGAAGGCTGGGCAATCCTACTTCTGTAGTGATACTGCCTCAGAAACCCAAGGAGGGGTTGCTATGAGTCGGGGCCGACTCGACGGCACATAACAACAACAACAGCAACCAAGCTGTGAATATATTGTGGATTTGGGATGGAGACAGACACCCTTGTGGGAATTTCTTACTTTAAATTTATTACTTCAAATTCCAATTAAGCATTCAGCCCTTCCTAACAATTATTTCTTATTTTCCTATTCAATTGATTACATCACTTTCCAGAATAGCTATTTTACCTTTTATTTTATTTTATTTTACCTTAACACTGCCAACACAACTTGCATTATTTATTTCTCAAATTTCATTGAAAAATTGGCATTAGAACTGAATTATAAAACTATAAAATCTATACAACTATAAAATCTACCAACCACCATTGTATTAGTTTTCTATTGTGGCTGTAACAGATACATAATATTTCAGTTGATTATCTGCTTAAAGTCTTACAAGGACTGAATGAAGGTGCTGGCAGGATAACGTTCTGATTTGAAAGCTATGGGGATGAATCCAAGCTAATTCAAGTTCTTGGCAGAATTCAGTTACATGTCATTGCAGGACTAAGGTCCTCATTTTTGTACTGACTGTTAACTGGGAGTTCTTTTCAACCTCTATAGGCCACTGTATTCCTTGTTTCATGGCCCTTTTTCTCCACCTTCAAAGGCAGCAATGGTGCTTCAAGTCCTCCTCATACTCTTAATATCTCTGACATCCACTTCTGTTTCATCTCTTTTATCTTTCTCTTCTGATACATCTCTCTGATTTACTCCTCTGTTTTTTTCCAGGTTCACGTGATATCAATGAGTCTGCTTAGATAGCCCAAGATGAAATGAAACTTTTAAGGTCAACTGACTAGAAACATACTTCTGTAAAGTCCCTTCAAACCATTCCAAGATTCATGTTAGATTGCATAATCAGAGCATGCGAAATCAGGAATGTATCTTTAGAATTCTACCTACCACAAGCATTCATCAACAAACATATAATCTGCCTTCTGTGTGTTATGGTATATGGATGGTGCCTGCCCATAAGAAACATTTGTTCATTTGTGCACCAGAATCCATCCCTTCTTCCCAAATCAAATTTCAAATTCTTCAAATATCCCTTTTTGTTTGCCAATTTCTTTTCTATTTGATCATACTCTTCACTCCACAATTATTCTGAAATAGTTGGGTGCCACACTCTGAGTTGGGTAAAGGGAGGGGTGGTATGGAAAGAGTCTGTGACCAGTGTGATGACATATGTGCACTGAATTGAGCACATAAGACATCGATGACAGAGGCTAACACCGGCATATCCATAATACTGCATCACCGCTAACACCAACATGAGGCTGCAGATAAATACGTAAACAACTGAAAATATCAGATGGGGGTCCATGAGAAGGAATATACTCTAGACCAATAGATTCAGCTAAGGATAAGCTTGCACAGATACTAGTGATACAAAATAACCACAATCATTACAGAAGTGACAGATGACAGACATGGAGCAATTCCTCACAGACAGCCAGACACCTTGGAAAGAGAACCACTAGATCTTCTCACTGAGGGCCATAGTATTGGGGGACACCAGGCTTAGTTGGCACAACATAATACATAAAAATCTTGTTCCACAACCTACTTTGGTGAGTAGTGACTGGGGTCTTAAAAGCTTTGAAGTGGTCATCTAAGATGCAGCTAATGCTCTCCTTTCATCAGAAGTGAAGAAGAGTGAATTGAAGAAGAGTGAAGAAAACCAAGAACATTTGGAAACAATCAGCCCTATGATATGATGGACCTTGAGACCGGAAGAACTAGATGGTGCCTGGCTCCCAATGCCAGTCACTCAGTAAGGTATCAAAACTGGAGATCTTGGATAGAATGGAAGGAAAAACGTGGAACAAAATTCAAAAACACAATAATGACTAGAATTACTGGTGGAATGGAGTCTATATAACAATTACAGACTCCATATTTTATAGAAAATTGTGTCCTTGATTTTTATTGCAAAACTTTCTTCCATTATCTCCCAATCATCACACGGTCCAGGTCTTCCTTTTACCACACTGACAATTCCATTTCAGGGTTCTATGTTGGATCCTTCTTTTCTTTCATACTTTAACATCCCCAGTGCACAACTCCTGAACTCTTGTCTGCCTTCTCTCTCCCCAACTACTCAATGTGGCCTTGTGATGTAAATACCACATGCATAAGCATACCTCTTCAAGTTATATGTTATATAACAAGCATAGGCATACCTCTCTTATGTTAACTTCTTCCTCAATGTACATATTGCACATCTTACTATCTACTTAACCTCTTTAGTATAAATATCTTATGCACACATCAGAATCCATAGTGTTTACTCATCCTTCTCTCACCCAGGCTTTTCCTTAAATATAGCGTCAAAGACATTCAACAAATTTCATACGTAAAATGCCAAGGTCTTACCCTTATGCCTCTGTTTCTTCTTCTCACCATCTGTGTCCTATCTACCAGCAGGTTTATGTACAGTCTACTAACATCTCTTACCTAAATTATTGCAATAATCTCAAACTCTACTTTTCCATTCCTGTATTATAACATTCTTGAATCATATGGTAATAAGTTGTCAACTAGACCACTTACATTTTAGAATTAAAATTCTTCAATAACTTCCTTTGCACCTGAAATTTCTTTTAAAATTCTTATCAAGTTCCAGAAGGCCCTGCATAATGTAAACCTTGCCTAATTTTCTGACTGCAACTTCCAACATTCTCATCTTCATTAACATAATTTAGTCACAATAAGTTTCTTGCTATTCCATTATGAAAAATAATACAGATTTTAGAACATTTCCACAAATGTTTCCTTCTGCTTAGACCACTCTTTGATTCAGACATTTCCACTAAGTTCTCCTTTACTTAATTATTGTGTTCCAATAGCATTTCTTCAAAGGGACTTCTCTTAATCATTTTATATCAGTGGTTTCCCCAACCCCATGCAGTGATGATCTATGTCATTATTTTGTTTTATTTCCTTCCTACACATTATTTGTAATAGATAATTTATTTAATGTTGCCAACTGCTCCTCTAACTGAGTGAAAAGTTAATGATCACAGGAATATTTCTTTGTTACCTGCTTTACTTGGCAAAAGGAAATTCTAAATAAATAATTGCTGAAAAATTGACAAATAAATCCCTGAGTCCCACAGCTGGGTCACCTGTCTTAACACTAAGTCAGTTGATTGTAACATTTGATGCACTCTATAATCATCCATTTAAATGCTTTTAAAAATACTGATGTTTGGCTCCTATTTCAACTGAAAAAGGATTTCTGGATTTGGAGCTGGGTCACTCTCTCTGGGAGAATATAAGAAGACTTGTATAGATGGTGACTTCATCAATTTCTCTGGACTTTACTCTGGTGATCTGGGCTTTGACTGCAGTGACTTTAGTGGTCTGGGTTCTGTCTGTGG
>NW_006924366.1:12638-13817 GCF_000298275.1 Orycteropus afer afer
TTTCCTGATAGTATAGCATGGACCACAACCAAAGAAATTATATATAGACTGTATACTTGGGACCAAGAAATTTGAGAACTTATTTCTCTGATATAGAATTTCACCAGTCTATCCAGAATGTCATTCCTCAATGTCATTGTGCACATTATAATAACTTCCTTATCCCATTAAGAACATGTCTGTACATGGTTCCAACAAAATTACATTTTTGACATTGAATCAGATTTAAAATGTATTTATTCATCTAAATAGATTTTATTCATTTGTTGTTGTTGTTGATAGGTGCTATTGAGTTAGCTCTGACTCAGAGTGGTGACCCTATGTATAGCACAACAAAACACTGCCTGGTCCTGTGCCAACCTCATAATATTTGCAATATGTGGGACCATTGTTGCAGCCACTGTGTCAATCTATCTCATTGAGGCTCTTCCCCTCTTTTGTTGATCCTCTACTTTACCAATCATGATATGCTTCTCAAGGGAATGGCCCCTTCTTACAACATGACCAAAGTTGGTCAGATGAAGTCCGACCATTCTCACTTCCCAGGAACATTCCAGCTGCACTTCTTCCAGGACAGATTTGTTTGGTCTTTTGGCAGTGCATGGTACTTTCAGTATTCTCCAGAAACATCACAGTTCAAAAGCATCAACTCTTCTATGGTCTTCCTTGTCCATTTTCCAGCTCTTACATGCATATGAGACAATAGAAACTACCATGGCTTGGATTAGGTGCACCTTAGTCTTCAAGAAGACATCTTTGCTGTTCAGCACTTTAAAGATGTCTTTTGCAGCTGATATGCCCAGTGCAATATTCATCTGATGTCTTGACTGCTGCTTCCTTTGGTGTCGATTGTGAGAACAAGTAATATGAAATCTTTGATATCTTCAATCTTTTCTCCATTTATTGTGATGCTGCTTAGTGGTCCCATTGCCAAGATTTTTGTTTTCTTTATGTTGAGGTGTAATCCATCCTGCAGACTGTAGTCTTAAATCTTCATAAATAAGTGCTTCAAGTCATCCTCACTTTCAGCAAGCAAAATTGTGTCATCTGTGTATTGCAGGTTGTTAATGAGTCTTTCTCCAATCCTGATGCTACAGTCTTCTCCGTATAGTCCAGCTTCTCGGATTACTTGATCAACATACAGTTTGAGTAAATATGGTGAAAGGATACAGCCCTGAA
>NW_006924366.1:14192-15625 GCF_000298275.1 Orycteropus afer afer
TCAATAATTTCCACATTCTATGGGATCACTTTTCTTTGGAATGGTTACAAATAATGGATCTTTTCCAGTCAGTTGGTGTGGTAGTTAAGGTTCTGTGCCAACTTGGCTGGGCCTGGTTGAATGGATGGGCAGCTGAATGTAGTATTCCCCATGAAGAGACTGGAAATTAACTCCATGGTGGAATCTACTGTGGGTAGCTGAGTAGCTGCCTTAGGGATGCGGCCTACTTTCTGTATATAAGGAGAAGCCTCAGGGAACAGTCTCTGGTTTATGGCATGCTTGAACCCTACATGTCGCCAAGTTTTTGTTCAGCAGCCTGCCATGCTCTGTTGATCTTGGAACCTTTAATGGACTTGAATTAATTGCCTGCCATGAGGTTTGGTAACATTTGGACTGTGCTTTTTACTTGTCAGTCTCAGCAGCCAGCAGGTGTCTGAGTGAAGAAAAGCCTCTAGGTCTTGTGGGCTGGGAGCAGGAGGCAGAGCTGAACCCCAAGGCTGGGGCTTTCACCCAGCACCTAGGGCCTGGCACTTTGAATTAGGATTTAAAGCCTCCAAAGCGAAAGAGAATAAACTCCTGTTTATTAAAGCCATCCCATTTGTGGTATGTTCTTGTCAGAGTGGCACAGAGGTAACCAAAACAGTTGGCCAGGTTCATCTAGGTTTTGCCATTATTGTTTTTTACTCTGAACAATATATATTTTAAAAAATCTTATTTATTTTTAACTTTTTAATTTATAAAAGATTTAACTCAGATGTCACTATATAATATCTTTCCTACTTAGAGTGATACTAATTTCTTCTTTTAAACATTTTTCAGAATTAATAAGTACAAGCATCCCCAAAATTATAAAGACATTGATCTGCATCTAACAGAATTAAAACCTAATATTCTTTTTGTTACTGTTTCAATTGGATAGCACACCTTTAAGGGAAATCCAGAATACTGAATCATGCTCATAAGCAATTTGTATATACACTATATAATGTAACTATAGTTGCATTTTTTTTACAATCATTCAAACAGAACAATGGATACTACATGGTTTTAAATCAGGAAAGGTGTGCATCATGGTTGTATCCTTTCACATACTTATTCAATCTCTACGCTGAGTAAATAATCTGAGAAGTTGGACTCTTTGAAGAAAACATGGTATCAGGATAGAGGAAGACTCATTAACAATCTGCAAAATGCAGATGCATAACTTTTCTTGATGAAAGTGAAGAAGACTTGAGGCATTTACTGATGAAGATCAAAGACTACAACCTTCAGTACAGATTATACCTCAATATAAAGAAAATACAAATCCTTAAAACTGGACTAGTAAGCAACAACATGATCAACGGAGAAAATAATGAAGTTATCAAGAATTTCCTTTTACCTGGATTCACAATCAATGCCCAAGGAAACAGTAGTCAAGAAATCAAATAATG
>NW_006924367.1:0-1529 GCF_000298275.1 Orycteropus afer afer
TCCAAATGATTTTGAGTTTTGTTCCACATCGTTCTCCCTGTTTCTCCAGGATCTAGTACATAGGTCCTCTTCCAAGTGGTTGACATTGGTAGCTGGGCACCATCTAGTTCTTCTGCTCTCATAGTTGTATAGGCTGCAGATCGGATGGTGTACCAGTTGCTAGGACTGTTTCCATGAATTTTTGGTTTTCTTCATTTTCTTGGCTCTGGACGAGTAAAGACCTGTCGTTGCATCTAGATGGCAGCTTGCAAGCTTTTAAGATCCCAGTCGTTACTCGCCACAGTAGGAGGTGGAACAATATTTTGTCTGGTATGTTATGCCAATTGACCTTGAGGTCCTCTGTGACTATGGTCCCGAGCCCACAGGTTCAACTACTCGGTCCCTCTGGGTAGCTGGCTGTGACCAGGCAGTGACTACAACCTTGTCCCTTGTCAGTCCCATTATACACCTGGGAATTCTGATCATACACATAAAGTTTTATTGGACCACTGTCTGCCAACCGTATATATGTTTTTGGGTGCACTCTCCACTTCATATACATACCTAGTATTTCAGCCTGTCCACCCATTTATCCAGCAATATACTCTGTTTGCCTTCACTGACCATGCCGTACTATATGCGCAAAAGGATTCAACTTTGTTTTCTGTACTTCCCACATACCTATGTCTTTCTCTTCCTCAATGCCCCTGTAATGATCACTCACATTTGGTACATTGCCATTCTCTTCACCCAAATAAAAACTTATGTCTATCTATCTGATAGTATTCCCTATCCTCCCCTCTGACCCCTGGCGACCCACAAAGAAAATGTCCTTCCATGGATAAGTGTTTCCTTGACTTTTACAATAACGGACTAATACAATATTTGTCTTTTTGTGATTGACTTATTTCACGCAGCATAATGTCCTCCAAGTTCATCCATGTTATGTGGTGTTTTGCAGATTCTGCATTATTCTTTAGGGTTGCATAGTATTCCATTGTGTGTATGTACCATAGTTTGGTTATCCATTCCTCAGTTGATGGGCACCTAGGTTGTTTCCATCTTTTGGCTGTTGTAAATAGTGCTGCTATAAACATGGGTGTGCATATATCTGTTCTTGTCATGGCTCTCACTTCTTTAGGATATATACTTAGTAATGGAATAGCTGTGTCAAATGGTATTTCTAGTTCCAGCTTTTGAAGGAATCACCATACTGCTTTCCACAATGGTTCTTCCATTTTACAGTCCCACTAGCAGTGAATTAGAGTCCCCATCTCTTCACATCCTCGCCAGCATTTGTTATTTTCTGTCTCGTTATACTTTGCTACTAGTGCTGGAGCAAGATGGTATCTCATTGTTGTTTTCATTTGCAGCTCTCTAATAGCTGATGATCGTGAGCATTTCTTCATATGTTTGTTGGCAACTTGAATGTCGTCCTTGGTGAAGTGTGTATTTATGTCTCCTGCCCATTTTTTAAATTAGATTGTTTGTCTTTTTGTTATTGAGGTGTTGGGAGTTTTCTATAAATTCTAGAGATAAGTCCCTTGTCA
>NW_006924367.1:2009-5385 GCF_000298275.1 Orycteropus afer afer
CAGGCAGTTTTGACTACTGTGGCTGTATAGTAGGTTTTGAGATCTAGCAGTGTGAGACCTCCTACTTCGTTCTTCTTCTTCAGTAGTGCTTTGCTTATCCGAGGTGTCTTTCCTTTCCATATAATGTTAATGATTGGTTTTTCCATAAAAAAGAATGTTGATGAGATCTGGATTGGGATTGCATTGAACGTATAGATTGCTTTGGGTAGAATTGTCTTTGTCTGGTTTTGGTATCAAAGTTATGGTTGTTCAAAAAATGAATTTGGGAGTAGTACATCCTTTGGTATGTCTTGAAATAATTTGAGTAGATTTGGTGTCAGTTCTTGTCTGAGTGTTTGGTAGAATTCTGCAATGAATTCTGGTTCTGTTGTGTTGTCACCCATTTCATTTCTTATTTGTGTTATTTGTATTCTCTCCTTGTTTTCCTTTGCTAAATTTGTGTGTGGTTTGTCATTTTTATTAATCTTTTTAGAAAAACAGCTTCTTGTCTTGTTGATTTTTCTATTGTCTCTCTATATCTTTGTATTGTTTCATTTATTTCTTCCTCAATCTTTCTTACTTGCTTTCTTCTGGTAACTGTAGGCTTTTCTTGCTGTTCTTTTTCTAATTGTTGGAGGTGTTGGTTTAAAGTGTTGATTTTGGCTCTTTCTTCTTTTTTGATTTGTGCATTTATTGCTATAAATTGCCCTCTGGTCACAGCTTTTGCTGTGTCCCAGAGATTTTTGGTATGTTGTGTTTTCATTCTTGATTGATTCAAGGAATTTTTAAATTTCATTTTGTATTTCTTCTATTACCCAGTTGTTTTTGAGGAGGGTATTGTTCAGTTTCCTTTTTGGTTGATCTTCCTAATTTTATAGCCTTGTGATGTGAGAAGATGCTTTGCAGTATTTCAGTGTTTTTAAATGTATTAAGGCTTGCTTTATGGCCTAACATACGGTCTATCCTGGAGAATGATCCATGTGCACTGGAAAAGAATGTATATTGTGCTGTTGATGAGTGATGTACTTTATAGATGTCTATAAGGTCAAGTTGGTGAATTGTATTTTTTATTTCTTCTGTGTCTGTGTTGAGTTTCTTTCCAGTTCTATCTTTGATTGAAAGTGGTGTATTACAGTCTCTTACTGTGACTGTGGAGTCATCTAGTTGTCTTTTCAATTCAGTTAAAGTCTGATTTATGTATTTTAGATCTCATTTGGTCCATAGATATTTATTATTGTTATGTCTTCTTGTTTGATTAATCCTTCAATCATTTTATAATGTCCTTCCTTGTCTCATATGGTGGTTTTTGTCTTAAAGTCAATTTGATCAGAAATTAATATTGCCACTCCTGCTCTTTCTTGGTTGCCATTTGCTTGATATATCTTTTTCTACCCTTTGATTTTTAGTCTGTTTTTGGCTTTGTCTCTAAGGTGTGTCTCCTGTAGACAGCATGTTGATGGGTTATGTTTTATTATCCAGTCTGCAACTCTTTGTTTCTTGAGTGGTGCATTTATCCAGTTACATTCAGTGTAATAATTGACTCTTATGAATTTGTTGTGGTCATTTTGTTATGTGTTTTTTTCATGGTGTTTATGGTTTCTTTTTTCCCTATACTTTTCTGTGGTGGGCTCATTTTGTTTATGAATCGTGTTTTCATTGCCTTCATTGCCATTGTTTTAGTTTTGCTGAATATTTGTGTTTTTCTCTTTTTGATTTTGATGTGAAGGTTTATCATTTTTCTTTGAGGCTACTTCATGATCTATAATTTTCTCCCCGAGTTTAGTACAATCCATTCTATCTTGCAATTGTCTTGACTTTTTCAGCATTTAGAAGTTCTGTAACTAACTATTTTCCCCCTCTTTTTGGTTTGTAGTTGTCCTCATTTGCCAGTTGATGTCTCTGGTTCCCTGTTTAGAATCTTGTAGACTTATTTACTTTGGATACTTCCATAACTGGATTGGTGTCTGGGTTATGTCAGCATGTATGTTAATGGTCAGTTGTTATTTGCTGTTGTTGGCGCTCTGTCCAAAGGAATCCCTTTATCATCTCTTGTAAGGTTGGTCTGGTTTTAACAAATTCACTTAATTTCTGCTTATCTGGAAATCTAATTTCACCATCATATTTGAGGGATCATTTTGCCAGGTATATAATTCTTGGTTGGAATTTTTTTTTATTTCAGGGTTTTGTATATACAATCCCATTGCCTTTTCCCATGCATGGTTTCTGCCGAGAAATCAGAGCTTAGTCTTATTGGTTGCCCTTTTTTAGATAACGTTTCATTTTTCCCATGCTACTTTCAGGATTCTCCCTTTGTCTTTGATTTTGGTGAGTTTGATGATGCTTTATTTCAGTAATTTTTTTTGGGGGGTCTATCCTGTTTGGGGTTCATTGAATTTCTTGAATGGATATATTCTCATCTTTCATCATTTCAGGGAAATTCTCTTCCAACAAATCTTTTGACAATTTTCTCTGTGGTTTCATTTGTCTTTCCCTGTTCTGATTCCACCTAGGTTATTCTGCTTGATGGTATCTGACATGAACTTCAGGGTTTTTTCATTTTGTTTTGATCTTTCTTCTGATTGATCCCTTTTCGAAGAAGTACTGAGAGGTATTTGTCTTCAGTCTCACTAATTCTGTCTTCCACTGATTCAGTTCTTCTTCTTTGTCCATTCAATGTTTTTCCATTTCTGAGAATTTAGTATTAATCTTCCGGATTTCTACCTATACATTTTATATCATTTCTGATTTTTCATTTATTTTGTCATTTTGTTGTTATATTTTCTTCCAAAGTTTTTGAAGGTTTTTCCTAATTTCATTAGTGTTTTCCTTGATCTGTTTCTCAGTCCATAGAAGGTACCTAAGTATAGTTCTTTTGAATTCAGTATGAGGGTGTGCCAATGCTGCTGCCTCCTCTGGGTTGTGTTCTGGGTCTGTATCCGCGTCCCTTGTTTCCTCTTGCTTCTTTGTGTGGACTGTGATGGTCTGTTTTCTCCTAGATATTGTGACATTTTGTGTTTATATTTAATTGGTGATATTATTTTGGAGTGATTTCCCCAAGATTTTTGTTTCCTTTGTTTTGTTTGGATGTTATCTGTGTATGCAGGGTACTGTGCTCCTGTATTCACTAGTTGGCAGCACTTCTGCACTCACCACCTGTCTCCTTTTCCATCAGCCTCCTGTGTGTTTGTGCTGTCTTTTGCAAGTAGAGCCTAGTCTGAGGTCTCTGGATTCTGAATGAGAATGCTGTCACTTTAAATATCCAAAATGGCCACCACTTGTAAACCTTCAAAATGGCTTTGCCCAGCTGCCACTAGTAAACATTCAAAATGGCTGTGCCCTCCAGAAAGCTGAAAGCTCACAGCTCAGTTTATCTTCTTTCTTTTTTTTTTTTAATTTT
>NW_006924367.1:7170-7690 GCF_000298275.1 Orycteropus afer afer
GTGCTGGAGCAAGATGGTATCTCATTGTTGTTTTGATTTGCATCTCTCTAATAGCTAATGATCGTGAGCATTTCTTCATACGTTTGTTGGCCGCTCAGTTTATCTTCTTTGCTGTTTCCCTTTTCATTTGTCAGCAACCCATGCAGTAGTCCATACAGTCCTTCATGAGCATGGCCAATTTTTAGGTTAATTCTCAGGTTCTAACAGCAGTTTGTAATATTCAGGCTGTCTATGTTGTCAGAACAACTGACAGTCCACAGCTCCGTTTGTCTCCTTATTCTCTGTTTTCATTCATGTTCTAGTTGGTATTTAATCCACTTCTGTATTTTTTCTTTCAAAGCTCAGGGTGCCATGATTATCTTCTGTGTTTGTGTCAATTGGTTTATCTTTTCTTTGTAGAAAAGGGTCTGTGTAGCTTGTCTGCTGATTCCTCCATCTTACGGGACGTCTTACTTTTCTCATTCTTGATGTATAGAAACCTGAGTAATTTTTGTTTCTTGATCTTGGAGCAAGCAACTTT
>NW_006924367.1:8055-11043 GCF_000298275.1 Orycteropus afer afer
GGAAGGAAGGTTGGGCAATCCTACTTCTGTAGTGATACTGCCTCGGAAACCCAAGGAGGGGTCGCTATGAGCCAGGTTTGACTCGACGGCACATAACAACAACAACAACAACAACAAGGATTTCTAATACAGTATTGAGTATAAGTAGTGAGGGTGAGCAACCTTTTTTAGCTCTCATTTTCAAGGGGAAAGCTCTCAGTCTTTCTCCATTGATTTTATGTTTGGCTGTTGCCTTTTTATATATGCCCTGAACCATATTGAACATCTGTCCTTCTATTCTAACCTTGTTAATGGTTTTCATCAATAAATGGTCTTGGATTTTTAGAAAATGTTTTTCTGCATCCATAGAAATGAGATTGTGGTCTTTTTTTTGGGTGGTGTAGTATGTTGATTGGTTTTCTATTGTTGAAGCATCCTATATTCCTGAACAAATGCCACTTGGTCATGATATGTGAATCTTGTAATATACTATCGGATTCTGTTTGCTAATAGTTTGTTGAGTGTGTTAGATTGGGTTCTCTAGAGGAACACAAAAACCAGCAAAGTGTATATATATATTTATATATATAGAGAAATTTATCTTAGGAAAATGGCTCACAAATGTATACAAGCTGGCAAGTCCAAGTCTCTGGAGGAAACGGCTGGTGGTAGCCTTAGCTTCCGTAAGTGCAGGGCGCCGAGAAATTCAAGGCTGGCAGGCAGTACAGTGGTTGTTGACTCCAACAAAAGACGAATCCAAGATCTCCATGCTGAGCAGTGGGCTGCTCACTCACGGAAGTCTGTAGTCCGCACACCAGGGTTCCAATCCCTCAAAGAATGTGTCTCTTTCCAGGATGTCCCTGGTTATCTTGGAAGCAGGCCACACCCCTAGGGAAACTCCCCTTGGCCAGACTGACCACTCAGAACACAGTCATCTGATCCCATCATGGGAACAACCACACAGAACTGGGGTCCAGCCAAGTTGACACACAGCTCCAGCTATCACATTGAGGATCCATATTCACAAGAGATACGAGCCTGTAGTTTTCTTTTCTTCTGGTATCTTTGATTTTGGTATATGTTTGCTTCCTAGGATGAGGTAGGGACTATTCCTTCTTTCTCTGTCTTTTGGAAGAGTTTAAACAGGGTTGGTGTCGATTATTCTCTACATGTTAGGTAATATTCCTCAGTGAAGCTGTCTGGTTTAGGACTTTTTTTCATTGTGGAATTTTTGATCACTGATTAGTTTCTTCATTTGATACTGGTCTATTTAGACTTTCTGTTTCCTCTTTAGTCAGTTTAGGTAATATGTGTGTGTCTCAGAATTTGTGCTTTTCATCTAGGCTCTCCAGTTTGTTGCCATATAGTTGTTAACAATGTTCTGTTCTGTTGGTTTCTGTTAGGTCAGTTGTAATGTCTCATCTTTCATTTCTTACTTTATTTATTTACATATTTTCTCTTTGTCAGTCTAGTTAAAGGTTTGTCAGTCTTTTTAAAGAAGTTATTTCTGGTTTTACTGATTCTTTCTTTTTTAAATTTATTTTGCTTTGATCTTTGGTATTTCCTTTCTTCTGGTAGTTTATGCTTAGTTTGTTCTTCTCTTTCTACTTTCTGGAGTTGTCAAGTTAGTTGAATTTTTTTTTTTTTCCATGTAGGTATTTATAGTTATGAGTTTCCCTCTTAGTACTGCCTTCAATGTGTCCTGTTAAGTTTTAGGTGTGTTATACTTTCATTTTCATCTCACTCTAAGGAATCTGTGATTTTGCTTTTGACTTTTTTCCTTGAACCATTGGTTGTTTAATAATGTATAATTTAATTTACGTATGTTTATGTATTTTCCAGTTTGTTTGTTCTCTGTTAATGATTTCTACCTTTACTTCATTATGGTCAGATTTCAGTGATTGGTATAATTTCAGTCTTTTTAAATGTGTCAAGCTTCCTTTGTGTCCTAACCTGATCCATCTTGAAGAATGATCCATGTATTCTGGAGTAGAATGTATATTGTGCTGTTGTTGGAAGTAATGTTCTTTATGTGTCTGTTAAGTCTAGTTGTTTTATAGTGTCATTCAAATCCTATTTCATTGTTGATCTTCTCGTAGATGTTCTGTCTAATACTGAAAGTGGTATATTCTCTGTTATTGTAGTGTTATCTATTTATCCCTTCAATTCTATCGGGGTTTGATTTATGTATTTATGCACACAGATGTTGGATGTTTATATATTTATGATTGTTGAATCTTCTTGATGAATTGGGCATTTTATCACTATATAATGTCCATCATTATCTCTTCTAACAGATTTTGTTTTAAAGTCTACTCTGTCTGGTATTAAGTTTGCCACTCTAGCTCTTCTTTGGTTATAATTTGCATGGAATATATTTTCTATTCTTTCACTTTGAACTTACTTGCTTATCTGGGTCAAAGGTGTGTCTCTTGTAAATAGCATATAGTTGGATCATGTTTTCAATCCATTATGCCATTCTCTGCCTTTGGATTGCAGTATTTAGTCTGTTTAAATTCAGTGTAATTACCAATACAAGTGACTTACTTCTATTATTTATTTGTTTTTTCTTTTTGCGTGTGTCTTAATCCTTCTTTGTTTTTATCTGCTAAAACTTTTATGTTTTGTTAGTTTATTGTAGTGACCCATTTGGGATCCCTTCCCCTTTTCCTTTTTGTATGATTTTTTAGATATCTTCATTGTGGTTAGCATGAATATTACATTTAACAGCTTATATATCTGATGTCCTGGGTTAAGGTGGTTCCAATTTAGCATGTAACATACAAGAAATTCATTTTTTTTTTAAAAAATTGTGATTTGGGTGAAGATTTACAGAGCAAATTCACTTGCCATACAGCACTACGCATATACTTTGTCTCATGTCATTGACCACAGTTTACCACAATGCAACCGCTCCCCTCCTACTTCCTCCCCATAGTTACCTCTGCCCAGTCTCCATCCCTTCATACACTCCTGCCCCATGAGCTGTCTCCCTGTGCATAAGCAGCC
>NW_006924367.1:14603-15197 GCF_000298275.1 Orycteropus afer afer
ATCAGCAAATAGGGATAGTTTGACTTCTTCCTTACCAATTTGGATGCCTTTGATTTCCCTTTCTTGCCTTATGGCCCTGGCTAGGACTTCCAGTATAGTGTTGAATAGAAATGGTGATAGAGGGCATCCTTGTCTGGTTCCTGTTCTCAAGAGGAATGATTTCATTGTCTCTCCATTGAGAATAATGTTGGCTGTGGGTTTAGCATAGGTGGCCTTTCTTATGTTTAGTAATGTCCCTTCTATTCCTATTTTGCTGGGAGTTTTAATCAGGAATTCGTGTGGGATTTTATCAAATGCCTTTTCCGTATCAATTTATATGATCATGTGGTTCTTCTCCTTTGTTTTATTAACGTGGTGGATGACATTGATTGTTTTTCTAATGTTGAACCATCAATGCATACCTGATGTGAACCCCCCTTGGTCATGATGAATGATTTTCTTGATATGTTGTTGCAGTCTATTGCCTAGGATTTTGTTGAAGATATTTGCATCTGTATTCACGAGGAATATTGGTCTGTAGTTTTCCTTTTGAGTGATGTCTTTGCCTGGTTTTGGTATCAAGGTTATGCTTGCTTCATAAAATGAGTTAGGGAG
>NW_006924368.1:0-502 GCF_000298275.1 Orycteropus afer afer
CTCTCAGGAACTGCCTCAAACACCTATTGTTGCTACGAGACCCATAACTAAAGTCAAGTCTAAGCGAGCCCCAAAAGGTGAAATAGAAAGTGTGACTAAGGAGGTGATATGCCATACCCAAAAAGACCATCAGAAGCAGTTTGCCTTCAGCTGGCAAGGCCAACCATATACTTTCACAGTCCTTCTTCAGAGATATATCAACTCCCCGGCACTATGTCATAATTTAGTCCATAGGGATCTTGATTGCCTTTCCCTTCCAAAAGACATCACAGTGGTCCATTATATTGATGGCATTATGCTGATTGGACCTAGTAAAGAATAAGTATTGATGACTCTAGACTTATTGGTGAGACATACGCATGCTAGAGGTTGGAAATTAATTCAAAGAAAATTAAGGCACCTTCCACCTGAGTGAAATTTCTAGGGGTCCAATGGTGTGGGGCATGTCAAGATATTCCTACTAAAGTGAAGGATAAGGTATTGTATCTGGCTTCCCCCACAA
>NW_006924368.1:1192-2329 GCF_000298275.1 Orycteropus afer afer
GAGAAAACTTGTGCCTGGTTTACAGATGGTTCTGCACTATATGCAGGCATTGCATGCAGGCACTGCAGCCCCTTTCTGGGACTTCCTTATAGGACAGTGGTGAAGGGAAATCCTCCCAATGGCCAGAACTTTGAGCCGTGCATATGGCTGTTCACTTTGCATGGAACAAAAAATGGCCAGATGTGTGATTATATATGGATTCATGGGCTGTGACTAATAATGGCTTGGCTGGATGGTCTGGGACTTGGAAGGAGTATGATTGGAAGATTGGTGATAAGTATGTATGGGGAAGAGGTATGTGGATAGATCTCTCTGACTGGACCAAAGGAGTAAAGATATTTGTGTCTCATGTGAATGCCCACCAAAAAGTGACCTCGGCAGAGGAGGACTTCAACAATCAGGTGGATAGCATGACACGTTCAGTGGAAACCAGGTGTCCTTTTCCCCCATCTACTCCTGTCATTGCTCAATGGGCTCATGAACCAAGTGGCCATAATGGCAGGGATGGAGGTTATGCATGGGCTCAGCAACATGGACCCCCACTTACCAAGGCTGATTTGGCTACCGCCACTTCTGACTGCTCAGTCTGCCAATAGCAGAGACCACCACTGAGTCCACGATATGGAACCATTCCTCAGGGTGATCAGCCAGCAACCTGGTGGCAGGTTGATTACATTGGACCACTTCCATCATGGAAAGGAAAGTGTTTTGTTCTTACTGGAATAGATATTTATTCTGGATATGGATTCTCCTTCCCTGCACACAATGCTTCTGCTAAAACTACCATCCGTGAACTTACAGAATGCCTTATCCACCATCATGGTATCCCACACAGCATTGCTTTGGATCAAGGGACTCATTTCATAGCACATGAAGTGCAGCATTGGGATTATGCTCATGGAATTCACTGGTCTTCCCATGTTCCCCATCATCCTGAAGCAGCTGGCTTAATAGAATGATGGAATGGCCTCTTAAAAACAGAAATAGGCACCAGCTAGGTGGCAATACCTTGAAGGGTTGGGGCAATGTTCTCCAGGAGGCTGTATATGCTCTAAACCAGCATCCAATATGTGGTTCTGTTTCTCCAATAGCCAGGATTCATTGGTCCAGGAACCAAGGGGTGGAAACAGGAGTGGT
>NW_006924368.1:3514-4731 GCF_000298275.1 Orycteropus afer afer
CAGAATTAATGAGATTGAAGACAAATACCTGAAGACTTCTTTGGAAAGGGATCAATCAGAAAAAAGATCAAAACAAAATGAAGAAAGCCTAAGATTCATGTGGGATAACATCAAAAGGAATAACCTATGTGTCACAGGAATTCCAGGACAGTAAGAGAAAAATGAAACCACTGAGAAAATTGTCCAAGATTTGCTGGAGGAGAACTTCCCTGACATGATGATAGATGAGAATATATCCATTCAGGAAGTCCAATGAACCCCAAACAGGATAGATCCCAAAAGGAAAACACCAAGACATATCATCATCAAACTCACCAAAACCAAAGACAGTGAAAGAATCATGAGAGCAGCATGGAAAAAATGAAAAGTTATCTACAAGGGGCAACCAATAAGACTAAGCTTGGACTTCTTGACAGAAACCATGCAGGTGAGAAGACAGTGGAATGGTATATATAAAACACTGAAAGAGAAAAATTTCCAACCCAGAATTATGTACCCAGCAAAATTGTCCCTCAAATATGATGGTGAAATTAAGACATTTCCAGATAAGCAGAAAATAAGGGAGTTTGTTAAAACAAGACCAACCTTATAAGAGATGCTAAAGGGAGCTCTTTGGAAAGAGAAGCAACAACAACCAACAACAACTGACCACTAACACACCTGATGATATAACCCAGAAACCAACCCAGCTATGGAAGTATCCAAAGTAAGTAAGTCTACAAGATTGTAAACAGGGAACCAGAGACACCAACTGACAAATGAGGACAGCTGCATACCAAAAGGAGGGAAAAAAATCTGTGTTGTTACAAAACTTCTAGATGGTAGGGAAGTCAAGACAACTACAAGATAGAATGGGCTATTCTACACTTGCAAAGAAAACTATAAATCACAGGGTAATCTCAAAGAAAAATCATAAACCTTCACATCAAAATAAAAAAGAGGACCAGCGTAAATGTTCAGCAAATACTAAAACAATAGCAATGAAGGAAGTGATAACATGATTCATAAACAAAACAAAAAAATTTTATAGAAAATTATATGGAACAAAGAAATTGACACAATGAGAAAGCACATGACAAAAATGACAGCAACAAATTCATAATTACATATCTGGCAAGGGACTTATCTCTAAGATTGATGGAAAACTCCAACACCTCAACACCAAAGGAATTAACAATCCATTTGAAGAATGGGCAGAAGACATGAATAGACACTTC
>NW_006924368.1:6606-7380 GCF_000298275.1 Orycteropus afer afer
CCCCCAAAAAAAAACACATGCAATTGAGAAGACAATGGGGTGGTATATATAAAACTCTGGAAGAGAAAACCAAGAATTTTATACCTACCAAAATTGTCCCTCAAATATGATGGTGAAATTAGGAGATTACCAGATGAGCAGAAACTAAGAGAATTTTTTAAAACCAGACCAATATTACAAGAGATACTAAAGGGAGTCCTTTTGAACAGAGAACCAATAATAACAAACAACAACTGACCATTAATACACAAGATTACATAACCCAAATACCAACCCAGCTATGGAAGTATGCAAAATAAAATAAGCTTACAAGATTGTCAGCAGAGAACCAGAGACATCAATTGGCATATGAGGACAACTTACAAACCAAAAAGAGGGGAAAAATAGTGTAGTTACAGAACTTCTAAATGGTGAGGAAGTCAAGAGAGTTGCAATATAGAATAGACTGTTCTAAACCAGGGGAGAAAATTATGAATCACAGAGTAACCTCAAAGAAAAATGATAAACATTCCCATCACAATTTAAAAAAGGACAAACATAAATATTTAGCAAAGACTAAAATAATAGCAACAAAGGAAATGATAATATGATTCATAAACATAATGAGCTCAGGACAGAAAATTATCCGGAACAAAGTATCCAGGAGCACCATCACAAAACACATAACAAAATGACAGCAACCAGTTCATACCTGTTGATAATTACACTGAATGTTAATAGATTAAATGCACCACTCTAGAGATGGAGGGGAGCTCTGGTAGCATAGTGCCTAAG
>NW_006924368.1:8480-9076 GCF_000298275.1 Orycteropus afer afer
CAGGATACTAGGAAGAATGGTACTCCAACAACTTTGAAAATCTAAAACAATGGGCAGATTTCTAGAAACACACTACTTACCTAAACTAACACAGACTAAGGCAGGACATTTGAACAGATCCATGACAAAAGAAGAAATTATACAGGTCATAAAAAAATACCAACAAAAAAAGTCCTGGCCCAGATGGTTTCACCAGAGAATTCTACTAAACATTAAGAGAAGAACTAACACCAATCCTACTCAAATTATTCCCAAACATAGAAAAGGATGGAATCCTCCTGAACTCATTGTATGAAGCAAGCATAAACTTAATACCAAAACCAGGCAAAGACATCACTCAAAAGGAAAACTACAGACCGATATCCCTCATGAATATAGATGCAAAAATCTTCAACAAAATCCTAGCTAATAAACTCCAATAGCATATCAAAAAAATAATTCATTATAACTATGTGGGATTCCTATCAGGTATTGAAGGATGGTTCAACATTAGAAAAACAATCACGTCATCCACCTCAAAAATAAAACAAAGGAAAAGAGCCACATGATCATATTGATGCAGAAAAGTCATTTGATAAAATCCAACACCCATTCCT
>NW_006924368.1:10555-11658 GCF_000298275.1 Orycteropus afer afer
TCACATCATACACAAAAACTAACTCCAGATGGAGCAAAGACGTTAATATGAAACCTAAAGCTATGAAGTTCATCAAGGAAAAAATAGGGGCCAATTTAGGGGCTCCAGTCTATGGCATAAACAGACTATCAATCATAACCAAAAGTGCACAAGAAAAACTTCTCCAAAAGTATAAGAAGAGAAGCTACAGACTGGGAAAAAAATTTTGGGAAAGACACACCTGACAAGGGAATTATCTCTAAAATTTATACAAAACTCTAACACCTCAACCGCAGGGATCCAGGTGAAGAGAGGGAACTCAGGCACGCCCAAAGCAGCAGGGCGGGAGAGTGGGAGAAAGGGGATAAAAATCCAGGAACCCAGACAGAGGAGGAGTCAGCCACAGGGATCCAGGTGAGAGAGGGAACTCAAGTACACCCAAAACAGCATCTCAGGAGAGCAGGAGAAAGAGGATTAAAAACCAGGAACCGGACAGAGGAGCAGTCAGCCAAAGGGATCCAGGTGAGGAGAGGAACTCAGGTATGCCCAGAGTAGCAGTGTGGGAGAGCAGGAAAAAGGCAATTGAAAGCCAGGAATTCAGACAGAGGAGCAGTCAGCTGCAGGGATTCAGGTGAAGAGAGGAACTCAGGCACACCCAAAGCAGCAGTAAGGAAGAGCAGGCAAAAGGGGATTAAAATCCAGGAACCCGGACAGAGGAGCAGTCAGCCGCAGGGATCCAGATGAGGAGAGGGAAATCAGGCGTGCCCAAAGCAGCAGGGCAGAAGAGTGGGAGAAAGGGGATTAAAAGGCCTAGGAATCTGGACAGAGGAGGAGTCAGCCACAGTGATCCAGGTAAGGGTGGTAGGAGAGGTTTCCAACAGGGAGACAAACTTGTCTGCCAGTTTGTCCTACCATGGTGATGTGTTGATGTGAGTTTTGAGGCTGAGCCACTGGTGTTTCAAACCCAGAGGGATGCACATGATGCACAGGTATCAGCCCAGCTTACAAACTGAGACAGACTAGGAAAAAGGAGGAGGCCATCCACTTCTCAAAGAATTGGCCAGGGAAAACCTTATGAATAGCAAAGAAACACTGTTTGATACATTACCGTGCAACTTTATGAA
>NW_006924368.1:13069-13523 GCF_000298275.1 Orycteropus afer afer
GAAGAGAAGACCAAAATGGATGACAGAAGAGACTCTGAAGCTGGCCTTGAGTGGAGAGAAGCTAAAGCCAATGGAAGAAATGACAAGATAAAGGAGCTGAACAGAAGATTTCAAAGAGCAGTTTGAGCAGACAAAACCAATTACTGTAATGAAATGTGCAAAGACCTGGAGTTTAAAAACCAAAAGGGAAGAACGCACTCAGCATTTCTCAAGTAGAAAAATTGAAGAAAAAATTTAAGCCTCGAGTTGCAATATTGAGAGATTCTGACTCGATGGCAAATAACAACAGCAACAATGGGCAAAATATTGAATGATGCAGGAAACATCAAGAGAAGATGTCAGGAATACACAGAATCACTGTACTAAAAGGAACTGGTTGATCTTCATCCATTTCAGGAAGTGGCATATGATCGAGAACCAATGGTACTGAAGGAGGAAGTCAAAGCTGCAATGA
>NW_006924368.1:14853-16036 GCF_000298275.1 Orycteropus afer afer
GAATGCTGAAAGTACCATGGACTGCTAAAAGAACTAACAGATCTGTCCTGGAGGAAGTGCAGCCAGAATGCTCCTTGGAAGCAAGAATGGCCAGACTTCCTCTCACCTATTTTGATCATGTTGTCAGAAGGGACCATTCCCTGGAGAAGGATGTCATGCTTGTTAAGTTGGAGGAGGGTCGACGAAAGAGGGGGAGGCCTTCAACGAGATGGATTGACACGGTGGCTGTGATGATGGGCTCAAGTATAGCAGGGATCATGGAGGTGGCATGGGATCGGGCAGTGTTTCATTCTGCTGTGCATGGGGTGTCTATGAGTTGGAAATGACTCGATGGCACCTAACAACAACAACAACAACACCTCAACATCAGAAAGACAAATACTTCAATTAAAAAGTGAGCAGAAAACACGAACATATACTTTACCAAAGAAGATATTCAGGTGGCCAAGAAACACATGGATAAATGTTCAGGATCATTTGCCATTAGAGAGATCCAAATCAAAACAACAATGAGATGCTATCTCACCCCAACATTAATAGCAAATTTCAACAATACAAAAAATAACAAATGTTGGTGGAGACATAGAGAGATTGGGACTCTCATACACTACTGGTGGGACTGTAAAATGATACAATTGCTGTGGAAATTGGTATGGTGATTCCTTAAAAAGTTGGAAATAGAAATACCATTTGACCCAGCAATCCCGTTACTACGTATATATCCTAAAGAAGTGATATATATTTATATCCTAAAGAGTGAACAGATACATGCAAGCCCACATTCGTCATAGCACTATTTACAATAGCAAAAAGATGGAAACAACCTAAGTGCCAATCAATGGAGGAATAGATAACCAAACTGTGGTACACACACACACAATGGAATACTATGTAACACTAAAGATTAATGTATTATCTGTGAATCACTGCATAACGTAGATGAACTTGGAGGACATTGTTGTTGTTGTTGTTAAGTGCCGTTGAGTCGTTTCCGATTCATAGCGACCCCATACACAGCAGAATGAAACACTGCCCGATCCCACGCCAGCCCCACAATCCCTGCTATACTTGAGCCCATCATCACAGCCACCGTGTCAACCCATCTCGTTGAAGGCCTCCCCCTCTTTCATCGACCCTCCACCCTACCAAGCATGACATCCTTCTCCAGGGAATGGTCCCTTCT
>NW_006924369.1:0-1199 GCF_000298275.1 Orycteropus afer afer
CATGATTTAAAATCAAGAAGAGAGTGCACCACAGTTGTGTCCTTTCACCATACTTATTCAATCTGTATCCTGAGCAAATAGTCTGAGAAGATGGACTATATGAAGAAGAACGTGACATCAGGATTGGAGGAAGAATCGTTAACAACCTGTGATACACAGATGACACAATTTTGCTTCCTGAGAGGGAGGATGACTTGAAACAATTACTGATGAAGATTGAAGAATATAGTCTGCAATATGGATTATACCTCAATATAAAAAAAACAAAAATCCTCACAACTGGACCAATAAGCAGCATCACGATAAACGGAGAAAAGATTGAAGTTGTCAAAGACTTCATATTACTTGGTTCTACAGTCTATGCCAATAGAAACGGCAGTCAAGATATCATATGATATATAGCACTGGGCAAATTGGCCGCAATAGATCTCTTTCAGGTGTTGAAGACCAAAGATGCCTACTTGAGGACTAAGGTGCGCCTGACAAAAGCCATGATACTTTCAATCACCTCAAATGCATGTGATAGCTGGACAATGAATACGGAAGACCGAAAAAGAGTTGTGGTATTGGAGAAGAATGCTGAAAATACAATGGACTGCTAAAAGAACTAACAAATCTGTCCTGGAAGAAGTGCCGCCAGAATGCTCCTTGGAAGCGAGAATGCCCAGACTTCATCTAACTTAACTTTGGTAAGAATAGACCATGCCTTGGAGAAGGATATCATGCTTGGTAAAGTGCAAGGTCAAGGAAGGAGGGAAAGGCCCTCAACAAGATGGATTGACACACTGGTTTTAAGATGAGCTCAGGTACAGCAGGGATTGTGGAGCTGGCACAGGACGGCAGTGTTTCGTTCTGTTGCATATAGGGTCGCTATGAGTCAGAGATGACTCCACGGCACCTAACAACAACAGCCTAAAACAGTTTGAAAACATTTGTAGTGAAAGAAGTCCTGCATTGGCTGGGATGAGTGTGAAAAGCCTTTTGGTATTAATCCATTTTTCAATTCCTAGATCTCTGCAAAAATGTGAAAATATAGAGAATGACTTGCAAATCTGGAGCCTGGTTGTTTCAATAACAGAAGAAAAACATGTATTGTTCATAGCAATTTTTCCTTCAAGTATATTAGTATTAATAAGAAAAAAATTTCCTTTTTTCAGAAAATTACATTGCAGAACCAGTCTTATCATGCTATTGTGGCA
>NW_006924369.1:2079-3834 GCF_000298275.1 Orycteropus afer afer
CAAAGCCAAATTGCTTTCTGCACCGCATAGGCTCCACACTCAAATAAGACTGGGAAATGCCACAAACAGGGCTTCAAACCATTCTTTCTGATTTGACTTCCTGCTGATAATTTGCATTTCAAACCCCGGTATATTGAATCAGACTCTACATTTTAACAAAATCTCCAGGTGATTCTTATAGACCTGCAGAGAGTAAGAATCACCTGGGGATTTTGTTAAAATGTAGAGTCTGATTCAGAGTGAACCAGTTCAAATCCCTGAATGCAAACTGCTGCACTGCTTTAGAGATCCACATAGAAAACTTCCCAGATGTCCTGCAGATGAAAAAGGAAACACAAACATAAGTAAAAAAAAAACATAACCAATTTGTCTTTGTTTAATCCAGTTTTGCTCAAATGTATTTAATCACAGAAACCTTTCTTTATGCAATAAATACTAAAATTCTGCAGAACTGGTATCAAGTGAGCATACTTTTGGGTAAGTCTAGTTTAAAAAGTCCATGGAGATCATTGGAAGGGAATTATTATTGATTAGTACCTTCAAGATTTCAGGCACTGCTCTATGCAATGCACACACTAATGCAATTAATAGAATAACCACCTTCTGTGGTGTTAATTATAACACCTATTTCATATAGGGTGTCAATATGTTAAAAAAATAACCCCCATGGTCACACACCTTTTAAGTGGTGTTGAGATTTTGAGCCAGTGTCTGACTACAGAGCCTGGTGTTCTTTCCCCTATAACATTCAAAATGCATTGACAGAGAACACAAAATAACATAAAGTATATATAATACCTAAGGACAGAAGAAGGACTTCTGGTGGTATAGTGGTTAAAGCGTTTGGCTGCTAACCAAAAGGTCAGTGGTTTGAATCCCTGTGGAAGAAAGATGAGGCAGTCTGCTTCTGTAAAGATGTATAGCCTTGGAAACCTCATGAGGCACTTCTCCTTATCCCATATGGTCACTATGAGTTGAAATTGACTTGATTGCAGTGGATTTGATTTAGTTTTTGGTAAGGACAGAGGTTTTGCATATGCCCTGGGCACATGAGCAGTATCTATTAACCATCACATTTCCATTACCAGTATGAGAGATCATTCAGCAAGTTAAAACTAATACTTTCATATATGAGAGCCTCCATTTGACTGCTGATGAGAAGGCTGGAGGTTGAAACCCACCAGCCACTTCTTGGAAGGAAGACTGGGCAATCTATTTCCATAGAAATAACACCTCAGAAACCCAAGGAAAGGTCTCTATGAGTTGGAATTGACTCCATGGCAGTGATTTTTTTTCCTTTTTTTTTAAATGGGTCAAGACAAACTGTGTGATCTTGCTCTGCTGAGGGTAGAAGGAGAGGAAACTGAAAACAAAATGACTTTGAGCATGAAACAGACCAATTTTCATCAGTGAAAGTAGAAAGGTGCAGTTGTAACTTTAAGGTAGTTCCATACTGTATTAAGTAAAAGATTAATGAGCCTGACTTGTATTTTTGAGCTGATACTGTAGTTGTTATTATGTTGTTAAGTGCTGTCAAGTCAGTTTCTATTCTTAGTGACCCTATGTACAACAGAACAAAATACTGCCCAGTCCTGTGACATCTTTTTTTAAATTTTTTACATTTTATTGAAATAATATTATTTATGTACTGTGAAATACACCTGTGACATCTTTGATCCCATTGTTGCAGCCACTGTGTCAATTCATCTCCTCAAGGGTTTTTCTCTTTTCCACTAACTCTCTACTAAACATGAC
>NW_006924369.1:4139-11806 GCF_000298275.1 Orycteropus afer afer
ACTTTAAAGAGTTTTTTTTTTTTTTGGTAACAGATTTACCTAATGTAATATGATGTTACTCATCTGTTAGTTTGTCATACTGTGGTAGCTTGAAAGTTACTGTGAAGCTGGAGGCTATGCCACTGCTATTTCAAATACTAGCAGGGTTGCCTATGGTAAACACATTTCAATGGAGCTTCCAGACTAAGACAGACACAGAAAAAGAAAGGGGCCACCCACTTCTCAAAGAATTGGCCAGTGAAAATCTTGTGAATAGCAGTGAAACTCTATCTATTACTGGAAAACTTTATGAATAGCCCTAAAACATTGTCTGATATACTGCCAGAAGATGAGCCCCTCAGAATCCAAGGCACTCAACATATGACTGAGAAGAGCTCCCTCCTCAAAGTAGAATCAACATTAGTGATATGGATGGAGTATAGCTTTTGGGACCATCATTTCCTGATGTGGCATGACTCAAAATGGAAAGAAACAGCTGCAAACATCCATTTATAATAGGAATATGGAATGTATGAAGTATGAATCTAGGAAAATTGGAAGTTGTCAAAAATGAACTGAATGCATTAATATCAATATCCTAGGCATTAGTGAGCTGAAATGGACGGGTTTTGGCCATTTATAATCAGACACCATATGATCTACAATGCTAGGAATGACAAATTGAAGAGAAATGGCATGGCATTCATCATCACAAAGAATGTTTCAAGATCTATCCTGAAGAACAATGCTGTCAGTGATAGGATAATATCCATACACCTAGTGCCTAAGGCACTTGACTGCTAACCAGAAGGCTGGCAGTTCAAACCCACCAGCCACTCCCTGGAAGGAAGGTTGGGCAATCTACTTCCATAGGAATATTGCCTTGGAAACCCAACTTGCTCTTGAACAGAGAGTAACTAAAGCAAATGGAAGAAATGAAAAGGTAAAAGGGCTGAACAAAGATTTCAAGGACCAGCATGAAAAAACAAAATCAATTATTATAATGAAAAGTACAAAGACCTGGATTTAGAAAACCAAAAGGGAAGAACAGTCTTGGCATTTCTCAAGCTGAAAGAACTGAAGAAAAAGTTCAAGCCTTGAGATACAATATTGAACAATTTTATGGACAAAATATTCACTGATGCAGGAAGCATCAAAAGAAGATGGAAGGAATACACAGAGTCACTGTACCAATTGGTCAGTGTTCATCTATTTCAAGAGGTGGAATATGATCAAGAACCAATTGTATTGTAGGAAGAAGTTGAAGCTGTGCTGAAGGAATTGGCAAAAGACAAGTCTCCAGGAATTGATGGAATACCCATTGAGATGTTTCAAATAATGGATGCCACACTGGAGGCGCTCCCTCGTCTATGCCAAAAAATTTGGAAGACAGCTATTTGGCCAACTAACTGGTAGATATCAATATTTGTACCCCTTCCAAAGAAAGGTGATCCAATAGAATGTGTAAATTATCAAACAATATCATTATTATCACATGCAAGTAAAATCTTGCTGAAGAATATTGGAAAAAAGTTGCAGCAGTATACTGATAGAGAACTTCCAGAAATGCAAGCTGGATTCAGAAGAGGATGTAGAACAAAGGATATCATTGCTGATTTCAGATCGTTCTTGGCTGAAAGCAAAAAACACCAGAAATATGTTTACTTGTGTTTTATTGACTATGCAAAAGCATGCAACTGGTGTGGATCATAACAAATTATGGATAACATGGAGAAGCATGGGAATTCCAGAACTCTTAATTTTGCTCATGAGGAACTTTTATATAAATGAGGAAGCTGTCATTCAAACAGAATAAGAGGGATAATACATGGTTTAATATCAGGAAGGGAGTGTGTCAGGATTGTCACCTTTCACCTTACTTATTCAATCAGTATGTTGAGCAAATATACCAAGAAACAGGACTGTATGATGAAGAAAGTGACATCAGTATTGGGGGAAGACTTGTTAACAACCTGTGATATGTAGATGACAATACCTTGCTTGCTGACGGTGAAGATGACCTGAAGCACTTACTGACAAAGATTAAAAATTACAGTCTGCAGAATGATCTATACCTCAAATAAAGAAAATGAAAATCCTCACAAAAGGACCCATAAGCAGCATCACCATAAATGGAGAAAAGATTGAAATTGTCAAAGATTTCATTTTACTTGGTACTATAATCGACACCAATGGAAGCAGTTGTTGTTCAGTGCCATGGAGTCATTTCTGACTCATAGCAACCCTATGCACAGCAGAGCAAAACACTGGCCGGTCTTGTGCCAGCCCCACGGTCCTTGCTGTACCTGAGCCCATCATTGCAGCCACTGTGTCAATCCATCTCATTTAAGGTCTTTCACTTCTTCATTGACCCTCTGCTTTACCAAGCATGATATCCTTCTCCAGGGAGTGGTTCCTCCTGACAACAAGACCAAAGTAGGTGAGATGAAGTCTGGCCCTTCTCTCTTCCAAGGAGTATTTCGACTGCACTTCTACCAGGACAGATCTGTTAGTCCTTTTAGCAGTCCATGGTGCTCTTACCATTTTTCTCCAACACAACAACTCAAATGCATCAACTCTTCTTTGGTCTTCCTTATTCATTGTCCAGCTCTCACATGCATAAGAGGTGATTGAAAATACCATGGCTTGGGTTAGGTGCACCTTAGTCTTCGAGGAGACATTTTTGTTCTTCAGCACTTGAAAGAGGTCTTTGCAGCAGATTTTCCCAGTGGAATACATCGTCTGATGTCCTGACTGCTGCTTCTACTGATGTTGGTTGTGCAATCAAGTAATATAAAGGCCTTGGCAACTTCAATCTTTTCTCTACCTATTGTGAAGCTGTTTACTGGACCGCTTGTGAGGATTTTTGTTTTCTTTATATTGAAGTGTAATCCATACTTCAGACTGTAGTCTTTAATCTTCATCAGTAAGTGCTTCAAGTCATACTCACTTTCAGCAAGCAAAGTTGTGTCATCTGCTTATCACAAGTTATTAATAATTCTTCCTCCAATCTTGATGCCACATTCTTCTTCATATAATCCAGATTCTCAGATTATTTGCTCAGCATACAAATTGAATAGGTATGGTGAAAGGATACAATCTTGACACACTCCCTTCCTGATTTTAAACCATGCAGTATCCCCTTGTTTTGTTTAAACAGTGGCCTCCCAGTCTATGTACAGGTTCCTCATGAGTACAATTAAGTGTTCTGGAATTCGCACTCTTCTCAATGTTATCCACAATTTGTTACGATCTACACAATCAAATGGTTTTGCATAATCCATAAAACATAAATAAACATATTTCTGATATTCTTTGCTTTCAGCTAAGATCCATCTGACATCAACAATGATATCCCTTGTTCCATGACCTCTTCTGAATGCAGCTTACATTTCTGGAAGTTCTCTGTCAATATACTGTTGCAATCATTTTTAATTATCTTCAGTAAGATTTTACTTACATGTGATATTAATGATACTTGTTCAATAATATCCACATTCTGTGGGATTACTTTTCTTTGGAATGGGTACAGATATGAATCTCTTCCAGTCAATTGGCCAGGTAGCTGTCTTCCAAATCTCTTGGCACAGCCAAATGAGTGCTTCCAGTGGGGCATCTGTTTGTTGAAATATCTCAATGGGTATTCTGTCAATTCCTGGAGTCTTGCTCTTCACCAATTCTTTCAGTGCAGCCTTGACTTCTTCCTTCAGTACCATTGGTTCTCGATCATATGTTAGCTCCTGAAATGGATGGACATCGACCAATTTTTTTTGGTACAGTGACTCTGTGTATTCTTTCCATCTTCTTTTGATGTTTCCTGCATCATCCAATATTTTGCCCATAGAATCTTTCAATATTGCAACTCGAGGCTTAAATTTTTTCCTCACTTCTTTCAGCTTGAGAAATGCTGAGCATATTCTTCCCTTGTGGTTTTCTAACTCCAGGTCTTTGCATGTTTCATTACAATAATTGGCTTTGTGTTCTTAAGCTGCTCTTTGAAATCTTCTGTTAAGCTCTTTTATCTTGTCATTTCTTCCATTTGCTTTAGCTACTCTCTACTCAAGGGCAAGTCTTAGAGTCTCTTCTGACATTCACTTTGGTCTTTTCTTCATTTCTTGTCTTTTTAATGACCTCTTGGTTTCTTCATGGATAACGTTCTTGATGTCATCCACAATTCCCCTGGTTTTCAGTCATTGGTGTTCAATACATCAAATTTATTCTTTAGATGGTCTCTAAATTCAGAAGGGATATTACCAAGATCATATTTTTGCTCTTGTTTACTTGCTTTAGTTGTCTTCAACTTCAACTTCAACTTGCATATGAGCAGTTAATGGTTTGTTCCACAATCAGCTCCTGGCCTTGTTTTGGCCAAAGATATTTAACTTCTACACTGCCTCTTGCCACAGATGTAGTCAATCTGATTCCTGTGTACTCCATTTGGTGAAGTTCATGTTGTAGTCGTTTATGTTGTAGAAAAAAGGTGTTTGCCATGAATAAGTCATTGGTCTTGCAAAATTCCATCATGTGATCTCCAACATTATTTCTATCACCAAGGCCATGTTTTCCAACTACCAGAGACTCTTCTTTGTTTCCAACTTTTGTAGTCCAGTCAGCAGTGATAATTGATGGTATGTTTGGTCAATTTCAGACTGCAGAAGTTGGTAGAAATCTTCAGTTTCCTCAGCTTTGGTTTTGGTGGTTGGTGCATAGATTTGAATAATAGTAGTATGAAATGGTCTTCCTTGTAGGTGTATGGATATTATCCTATCACTGATGACATTGTACTTTAGGATAGATCTTGAAACATTCTTTGTGATGATGAATGCCACACCATATTCTTCAATTTGTCATTCCTAACATAGTAGATCATGTGGTTGTCTGGTTCAAAATGGTCAAAAACAGTCCATTTCAGCTCACTAATGCCTTGGATATCTATCTTTATGTGTTCCATTTTATTTTTGAGAATTTCCAGTTTTCCAAGATTCATACTTGATACATTCCATTTTCCAATTATTAATGCATGTTTGCAGCTGTTTCTCCTCATTTTAACTCATGCCACATCAGCCAAGGGAGGTCTTGAAAGCTTACTCCATCCATATCATTAATGTCATTTCTAATCTGAGAAGTCAGCTCGTCCCTGGTCATAATTTGAGTGCCTTCCAAGCTGATGGGTTCATCTTCTGGCACTATATCAGACAATGTTTCAGGGCTATTCATAAAGTTTTCCAGTAATATATCAGGCAGTGTTTCACTGCTATTCATAAGGTTTTCACTGGCCAATTCTTTGAGAAGTGGGTGGCCCTATCTTCTTTCAAGTCTGTCTTAGTCTGGAAGCTCCACTGAAACCTGCCCACCATGGTGACCCTGTTGGTATTTGAAATACCAGTGGCATAGCCTCTAGCCTCGTAGTAACAGGCAAAACACCCATGGTGGACAGATTTCAGTGGAGCTTCCAGACTAAGACAGACTGAAAAGAAGGGTGAGGCTATCCACTTCTCAAAGAATTGGCCAATGGAAGCAGCAGTCAAGAAATCAGATGATGTATCACACTGGGCAAATCTGCTGCAAAAGACCTGTTTAAAGTGCTGAAGAAGAAAGATGTCTCTTTGAAAAGTAAGATGCCTCTAACCCAAGCCATGGTATTTTCAATAGCTGGACTATATGAAATAAGGAAGCACATGAAAGAAGGAAGACTGAAGAAGAGTTGATGCATTTGAGTTGTGGTGCTGGTGAAGAATACTGAAAGCACTATGGACTTCCAGAAGAATGAACAAATCTGTCCTGGCAGAAGTGCAGCCTGAATGCTCCTTGGAAGCAAGAATGGTCAGACTTATTCTCTCCTACTTTGAACATGTTGTCAGAAGGGACCATTCCCTGAAGAAGGATATCATGCTGGGTAAAGTGGTGGGTCAGCAAAAAAGGAAAAGGCCCTCAATGAGATGGATTGACACAGTGGCTGCAACTATGGGCTCAGATATAGCAAGCATTGTGAGGCTGATACAGGACAGGGCAGAGTTTTGTTCTTTATTGGAACACTATGAGTGGGAGCCTATTGAAGGGCACCTAACAACAACAACAACAATATGTTGTTTGATTTCTTGACTGCTGTTTCCATGGATAATATTATGGTAAGTTTATCTAAATGATGAGTGTCAGATGTTTGGACAGGGATGTAATTTCAATGCTTGCCATAGGTGCTATTTTCCATGGATATACCTCTGCCTAAGAAGTACATGTTTATTACCTAAGATTGAGAATTTCAAAATTACAAATAATTGGAAGATTTTTCAAAAAATAAAGCAATGAAACATTCCTCTCAGGTGGCTTGCCATCTGTTAGGAGGCCTAGGAGACAAATCTTTCTTTTCACAGCAAAGCTAGACTGCTCAATTGTACCAAGTCACTAAGATGCCAATTGCAGACTGCAGAATGCCTTTGTGGAGAATCAGAGATGATGAGCCTTTGTGAATACTGTTAAATTGAAATTAAAACCAAGAGTGTGGTAAATCTCATGAGGTTCATTATTTACCCTTGAAAAGAAGAGTACAAACTTTGACTAACTAGGTACTAGAGGATACTGCATCAAAATCAAAGTGGGCTCTCCATTTGCACTAACATCTAATCAGATTCAGATTTATACTTCACTCTTAAAACTGAAAATGAAAATTGCTGTTGGGCGTTTTTTTCCTCCATCATAAATGACTCTATGTTTTGTGCTTCATAGTTTTTCCAGATTTTGAGGAAACACATAATTGTTGATTGGTGAATCACTGCACATATTAATATTAAAGAAATATTTTGTACAGAAAGCCAATCTGTGACTGAGGCTTCATGCAGTAGACACTTGTGAAAGCAGACAGAGAGAAATAGAAACTTTTGGTCTAATGGGGTGAACTAAGTAGAATGCTCAGACCAGAGATTACAAGGAGGGAGGACCCATACAGAGAAGAGTTCAATTCATAATGGCAGTGCTTAAAGGATAAATAGGGATTAATTAAAGATAACTGACAGGCTGGTTGTAAAGTAGTCTTTGAGATTATACCATTGGGAGGAAAGGGGAAGTGGAACACTGTTGTTGAGCTCTTCTGCATGGGGAATGCCTTTTACATTTGGTTTTTTAGTTGTTCTAAATGCTCTAAAATGTTTTCTATAATGTGAGGTCCAAACCTAAATTTATTTTTTCCATACAGTGTGCCATTTTTTCCAACACCATTTAATAAGTAATTCACCATTTTCTTACTGACTTGCAATGTCACTTCTATCATAAACCAAGATCCCATTTACATAGTGTCTTCTGTTTCATAAAACAATTTACCACATTTAAAAAATCCAGAAAAACCAAACTCACTGCTGTCTATTTGATTTGACTTATAGTGACCCCTCCTTGGGTTTCCAACACAGTACCACCACAAAAGTAGATTGCCCAATCTTCCTTCCCAGGAGTTGCTGGTGGATTTGAACCACCAGCCTTCTGGTTAGCAGTCAAATGCGTTAGGCACTATGCCACCAGAGCTCCCTCACATATATAAAAAACCAAGCCAAACCAAATTCAGTACTGTTGGATCCAACTCATAGTGACCCCTCCTTGGGTTTCCAAGGCAGTATCACTACAGAGGTAGATTGCCTGTTCTTCCTTCCGAGGAGTGGCTGGAAGGTTTGAATTTTCTCTTCTGTTTCATATGTCAGCAT